>NW_023210563.1:0-731 GCF_002007445.2 Ailuropoda melanoleuca
TCGAATAAATAAATAAAATCTTAAAAATAAAAAAAAATAATAAAAAAATAAAATTACGAATGAAAACGGAGTAGTCACGACCAACACCATTGAAATTGGAAGGATTATTAGAAATTTTTATCAACAGCTATATGCCAATAAACGAAGCAATCTGGAAGAGATGGAGGCCTTCCTGGAAACCTATAAACTACCAAGACTGAACCAGGAAGAAATTGATTTCTTAAACTGGCCANTAACTATGAAGAAATTGAGTCAGTGATAAATAACCTTCCAAATAACAAAACTTCAGGCCTGGACGGTTTTCCTGGGGAATTCTACCAAACATTCAAAGAAGAAATAATACCTATTCTCCTAAAGCTATTTCAAAAAATAGAAACAGAAGGAAAGCTACCAAACTCATTCTATGAGGCTAATATTACCTTGATCCCCAAACCAGGCAAAGACCCCCTCAAAAAGGAGAATTACAGACCGATTTCTCTAATGAATATGGATGCCAAAATCCTCAACAAGATCCTTGCTAATAGAATCCAACAGTACATTAAAAGGATTATCCATCATGACCAAGTGGGATTCATACCTGGGATGCAAGCATGGTTCAACACTCGCAAATCAATCAATGTGATACATCATATCAACAAGANGATCATATCAACAAGAAAGGACTCAGGAACCATACGATCCTCTCAATTGATGCAGAAAAAGCATTTGACAAAATACAGCATCCTTTCCTG
>NW_023210564.1:0-557 GCF_002007445.2 Ailuropoda melanoleuca
TTTTTCAGTCCTCCTCTCTTCCCATATTTTATGCATCAATGAAAGAAATAATAACAGCAGAGCAACTTCAGCAATTAGATTGTGTGTACTAGTCTCAGAAATTTCCAAGCTCTTTACAAATACTCATTCGATCTATATTCCAATGGTTTCCAAATGTTATTTTTAGCCATGATCCACTGAATTTCAGTATCTTATATCCTACTGTATACTTACCATCTGTACCGAAGAATTATTTTCTCAAAATTTACATTGCCAAACCCCTACCCCAAATCAGGTCAGACTCGCCACCACAGTAAAAGTCAATATATACACAGCTAATTAATTCAATGAACCTGGGTTCAAATTTGATTTCTCTCTGTGTTTTGGTTTTGTTTTTATGTTTGAATCCAGTCTGTCAAAGAGTTTCTCTGGGTTGTTCTCAAAAGCATATTCTGAATTGTTCCACGTCTTTCTATCTCCTTTGTCTTTCACCTTCCAAAAACTCATCATCTCTAGCTTGGACTACCTAAATCATCTCAGAATTTTTGAATCCACCTTTAACTCCTGTATAATCTATT
>NW_023210565.1:0-557 GCF_002007445.2 Ailuropoda melanoleuca
CTAGATTATTTTCTTGTAAGAAAGTGTCAATCTGAGGAATGAGAGGATTTCTGCAGTTTAGAATTCTATCTTCTATAGTTAGAGATTTATAGCAGCCTCCTTTTAGTAGATGCCATGCTTAGTTCTCAATAGATAAAGGTAGATTTTGGATATCCAACCGCAGACCCATCTCGGGAAGCATATACTTCCCATTCCAGACCTGGAAGGTGACCGGAGTGGTTTTTCCTCTCTGTTAGATGTGTGAGGACTGGGATAGTTAGAGCAGTCTTCATGAAGGAGTTGAGGCTTGAATTTCAGCATAAAGATTGGTAGATTTTGTATAAACCCATGTTTCTGGGTTTTCTCACAGCATACACTTTTGTTTCTTCATTGCAACCAATCAAAATTCTAATGGTTAAAGATCCACTTCAAATAGCACTTTCTCCAGGAAACTGTTCCTCATCTTTCTGTCTGAAGGTAATGTCAACTCATCTGAGTTTCCACAGGCTCCGTTTATGGCTCTTTATGTACAGTTTTGTCTTGTAGGCAGACTTGTTTTTGTACCTGAATAGCTCTGA
>NW_023210566.1:0-557 GCF_002007445.2 Ailuropoda melanoleuca
CCCCAAGAAGCTCTCCAGAGACAGAAGCTAACTAGATGCAAAGCAAAACCCAGAGACTACTCTCTCTTTGTGCAGTGACGCCAGAATCTCTTGATTCCATCTAGTGAGATCTGTTGATCAACAATATCCTATTGCCTACTGATTGTCCAACAGGATGAAGGCCTTCTTGTGCCCTAAGACTGTACTTAGCTGTTCAAACGGCTCACAACTTGAAGACAACTCCATTTTTTAAGAGCCTAAGATATTGCAAGTTCCTAGGGACTCTGGAACTCCAGAGCGGTAGGGATGGTATGGAAAGGAGAATGTGTTCAGTGGCCAGAAATGTGGTAATGGAGCTAAATACGTGGTAGAATATCAATTATAGGGAGCTTGTGAGGCTGTGGTGAGCTGGTGAAACTAATATGTTTATTTTCCAGAATGGAATATCCACAGTAAGAAGGGTTTAGACAGTTATGAGGAGGCCCAATCATGGTGAAAACCAGTGAAGTCTCTTGAAATCCTTTGATACTTGTAAAAAATCAGCATTGCAAATTCCTCTTTTTATTATTTGTTAAGAA
>NW_023210567.1:0-557 GCF_002007445.2 Ailuropoda melanoleuca
ATGGAAATCTAAAAGGCTGGACAGGATGGTGAGATAGCCCAGAGAGTCACAGCAGTGGAAGCCACAGCTGCCCTACGGCTGGAGGGACGGAGCAGGGGATGGCATTGCCATGGCCAGAGTCAGGCTGCCAGACATGAGCTGGAAGCACAGGAGAAGGGCTGACTGGTGGGGCGGGGACTCAGAGGACCAGCTGCAGGTGCCTGAAGTGAGAACAGAGAGGGAGGCAGGAGAGACACCTGGCTTCAACCTTCCTCCCGCTCTCCAAGCTCCTCCCAATGCTTTGCACCAGCTGACCCCACCTGGAAAAGAGTTGGTGAGGAAATCTGAGAGAGAAAGTGTGCAGGGGTAGCCCCGGGGCTCTGAGCAGAGCAATAGAAAGGCAGGAAGCAGGCAAATGACAGCACATTACCCGCTTCTCCATGTCCCTGAGCCCATTGAGTGGAAGCATCTTTCACTCACCACTTACACCACACTCGACCTTTCCCCTCCCCTCACCTCCCACATCTAGTCATTCACCCTACAAGGAGCTCATCCGTCCCCGTCTCCTCCCTGCAGCC
>NW_023210568.1:0-557 GCF_002007445.2 Ailuropoda melanoleuca
GGTAGCAGATGGGACGGGTGTGCAGACCTAGCCCAGATTTGAAAGTCTGCAGCGAGTTTCAAGCTCCTGATTGAAGATCATATTTTAAACACACCTTGATGGCTTAGTCACTCGCGCGCCTGGACATTGCAGGCGTTTGCCATCTGACTGAGGGCTTCCTCTGTGGAAATTTCCTTTTGTGCTTTTGAGAACAATGTATATGAAATCACAAAAGTCAATGCAACGGCTAGTGACTAACTTGAAATGCCTTGAGAGAAAATAGGGGAAATTTCACAACAGTCCCACCAGGGCCGTAAAATAATGAGTCTTGAAGTTTTGGGAAATGGTCGTATAAGCACATAAAATCAGTGAACAGATAGAGTGGGAAATTTCATTTCCCAGTAAGTCCTGATGGCAACAATGTCAAGTCATCCCAAAGCCAGTGTCACCAATAAATCACCACAGTAGAGATGTATGTTACCCCAGAAAACACGACAAAACTCACACGGAAATCCTCACATTTGGCAAAGTGCTTTTCAAAATCACAGTTTTCAATCAAAATAAAATTTAAAATACAG
>NW_023210569.1:0-557 GCF_002007445.2 Ailuropoda melanoleuca
TTAAGGAAATAGGCTGCCTTGAGAGGTAGTGAGATCCCTGTCAATGGAAGTATCCTAGGAGTCTGGACTCCTTGTAAAGGATGGTATAGGTGGAATTCCAGCAGCAGATGTCTGTTTGGGCCTGACTAACTTTAAGTTCCTTGAAAGTATTAAGGTTCTTTAAAAATAAAGCAGAGCTAGCCAAATGCCATAATGACAGGATCTGTTGGCTGCATTGGATAGAACACAGATCATGGAAGAATTCATTCCAACTACTGGAAATAAGGAAGGAAGGGGAAGGTTTGCAGGATGTGGGGGGCAATGAACAAAGTTGTGGATAATTTGAAGCCAACTATATTCATAGCTTTCAAGTCTCTTTGGCTTTCCAACTTATTTAACTTCTGTGAACTTCAGTCCCCTAATCTCCAAGACAGGGTTAATGAGGCCCACCCTGTCCATTTCTCCCTGTTGCTGGGAGCATTAAATGAGATGATGTGTATAGTAGTTTGTCAACTAAAAAGTGTTATGCAAATATAATGTCAAATCAGAAACTTAGTGCCAAGGGGCCTAACACTGAC
>NW_023210570.1:0-1182 GCF_002007445.2 Ailuropoda melanoleuca
AAAGCAGGGGCGCCTGTGTGGCTCAGTGGGTTCTGGGATCTAGCTCCATGTGCTCAGCGGGAAGCCTGCTTATCCCTCTCCCTCTGCCCCCCTCCCCGCCCCCTGCTCATGCTCTCTTTCTCTCTCTCTCCTTCTCTCTCTCTCAAATAAATAAAATCTGTTTAAAAATAAATAAATACAATACCACTAAACCAAATTGTTATTACAATTACAATGCTCCTTGTAAATCTACTTGACAATCCAAATATAATACTTTCAGGGACCCTGGATGGCTCAGCCAGTTGNTTTCAGGGACCCTGGATGGCTCAGCCAGTTGAGTGTCAAACTCTACAAATCAGTTGGGCTCTGTTCTTAAGAGTGGAGACAGATTCAGATTCTCTCTCCCTCTCCCACCCACTCACTCACTCTCTCAATTAAATAAATAAATAAATAAAATCTTTTAAAAATGTGTATATATATAATACTTTCATGTCCCAGGCATTATTGTTTCAAGTTCCAAGTTGTAAAAAACTATAATCCAAACTCTTTCTAGAACTCATTAGGAGCTTTGCACATCCATATACACCACAGATTCATACATTTGGCCCTAGGCAGGCCTGGACCAATTCTTTAGTTTCTTAGATACCTTAATTTCAAAACCCAAACTAACTCCTTTTCAGTTCTAAGCCTCAGTTTTCTGCAATAATACTACACAGCTTTCATTATGTTAAGCTTGCAAATTAGCAGCACTGTATTATGTTATATCATTATATTTACACATAATTATTTTCTCAATTACAGCTAAAAGGATAAGGAAATACTTTTTATGGGCAAACACAGGGATAAGAGAGTAAAGCCTGAGCATTCCTTTCATGTTTTAACATCACTCAATGCTTATATTGTAAAACAATAAGAAGAAAACAGTACCTCAGAATCCCAGGGTGATTCTCTCTCTTCCTCTTCTCCCAATCCTATTACCATAATTACAAAATATAGTCACCGATACATTAATGAGAACATGTATTATTATGAATTTCAAACATATATACAAGCCTATCCGTATTTAAGAATATTCCAATAATATAAAAGTGATAGGAGTAAGATTTTCAGTGTTGAAGTATTTTCAAGAAGAAAAAGTTGGTAGTCATTGGGATACTTATAAAGAAAGACAGCAAAAGAAAAATACGTTAATGAAATGAAAAA
>NW_023210570.1:1228-2345 GCF_002007445.2 Ailuropoda melanoleuca
AGAAAAAAATTCATAGATGTGCACTCACTTACCATCTCCATTATTTTTGTATGCTCTATCAGCAGAAGTCAAGTTGTCATTAACTGTTTGCTCTCGTGGAGCACTTTCAATATCAATCCCATTGTCCTTTTTCACAACTGCTGATAGCACCTCTCCTTCCTATAAAAACAACACAAAACAAAAACCCACCTTCAGAAAACATCACATTAATTCAATTACTCACTCACTTACTCAAGAAAGACAAACACATACCGTCTCTGTCAAGTCATAGGCGCTATCCTGGGACAGGCTGGAAATAGAAAGAAAAGACAGAGACTACCCTATATGCTAGTAGGGGTAGAGATGGACGAAAACAGATAAGAACAGAGTATCATTTACTACTTCTACAGGTGAGGTGAATAAAGCACAGCGAAGGCACAAAAGAGAAAACAGTTGTATGTGGGAAGCTCAGGAAGTGCTGCAAAGATAGGGCTGTATCTTGAAAGACAGACAAAGTGCACAAGGAGGGTGTGAAGGGCCTTCTAGAAAAGGTAGAATGAGCAAAAGGATGAAGTATGAAATAACACAGGAGGTGACGATAGCTAGAGAATGTGGCAAAACTGGAACACACTTTTTGGGAATGGGATACAGACATGTAATTGGAAAATCAGGACTGAAACAAAAAAGTGTCATGCTAGAATATGAACTTTCTCCTTCATGTAATGGGTATCCACCAAATAAGCAGAGAAGTTACATTGTCACAAACATATTTAAAAAGGTCACTCTGACAGCAATGGAAAGATGAAGATAAAAAATCAAAACCAGAAGAGTATTTCAAAATTATTGGTGAGGGGGTGAACTATGGTAAGAAGATACGAAAAACGGTGAGCAGGGACAAAATACTGAATGCGGTGAATGACTGAAGTGCTAATTTTTTTTTGTTAAATTATTTCTTTTTTAGTTTTTTATTGATTGATTTGTCAGGGAAAGAGAGAGCACAAGCAGGAGGAGTGGAAGGCAGAGAGAGAGAAGCAGGCTCCCCGCTGAGCAAGGAGCCCAAGACAGTTCTGGATCCCAGGATCCTGGGATCATGACCTGAGCTGAAGGCAGACACTTACTTAACCCACTGTGCCAGCCC
>NW_023210571.1:0-557 GCF_002007445.2 Ailuropoda melanoleuca
AGCAGAGCGATTACAATATTTCTAGTTGCCGATAGGCCTTTTGGTTGCTACTGTATAATATGCTGTAGCATAGAAAAGAAGCTTGCATTCTGGGATATGTAGTTTCTATTTCTTCTCGTGTTTATCTTTATCCTTCTTGTCCTTTTTCTCTTTCTTCTCTTTCCCGTCTTTGGGCTTCTTCTCCTTGTTCAGCTTCTTTTCTTTCTTTTTCTTGTGCTCGTGCCCTTCACCGTGGTGCTCCTTTCCTTCACCTTCACTGCAACTGGAGCTGCTGCTGCTGCTGGAGTCACTGGAATGCCCGCCCCCTTCCTTGTGATGTTTTTTATGGTGATGCCCGTGTCCGTGCCCATGTTCATGCCCATGGGGTTTGTCTCCATGTTTGTCTCCATGCTTATGGTGGCAGCCATGCTTCAAGTCTCCCTTCTCATCCTTTTTGGCGGCACATTCAGCCGGCTTCTGGTCTGGGCCAATAGCAGCTGCTAGATTGAAATCCATGCTGCTCTCGGGGCGGTTTACAGATGTGGCGGGCAGCTGGAACTTGCTGTCTCGGCCCCGCG
>NW_023210572.1:0-557 GCF_002007445.2 Ailuropoda melanoleuca
AGCCTGCTTCTTCCTCTCCCACTCCCCCTGCTTGTGTTCACTCTCTCGCTGGCTGTCTCTATCTCTGTCAAGTAAATAAATAAAATCTTAAAAAAAAAAAAAGAGTTATAAAGAAACTTATCAATTTTGATCCAGTATTTCACTTTTTATCTCAGGGAAATAATGCAAAACATGGAGAAGGGATATACTCTATATTTGATGGAGTACTATTTATACATGAAAAATGATTATTGAAATTGTTAGTAAAGTGAAAAAAATATTATGCCAAGAGGAAAAAAAGAATACCATAGAGTTGACTCTTGGGGGGGGGGTTACCCCACAGCCTGATACCACAACCCTGAGATCCTGACCTGAGCCAAAATCAAGAGTCGGACACTTAACCAACTGAGCCAGCCAGGCGCCCCATTATACAGCTGACTCTTTTTTTTTTTTTTTTTTAAGATTTTATTTATTTATTTGACAGAGAAAGACACAGCCAGCGACAGCGGGAACACAAGCAGGGGGAGTGGGAGAGGAAGAAGCAGCCTCCCAGTGGAGGAGCCTGATGCGGGGCTCAA
>NW_023210574.1:0-576 GCF_002007445.2 Ailuropoda melanoleuca
GAAGGCATGTGCATAAGCTTATGGATTGTGAAGGAGAGGTTAAGAAAAGGGTACGGGAGATAAATGTGGACGCACACGCACACGCACATGCACAAAACAATATGTTCAAGAAAAAGAGAAATGCATGGGCGCCAGGGTGGCTCAGTTGCTGAGCATCTGACTCTTGGTTTGGTTCNCATTTATGTCAAAACTATTTTTCTGTGGTTACATTTATTACTAAGTCGCTAATAGATGACATAGGGACAGAAGTTAAACTAAGCAAGGAATTCAATCTAAAAAGATGGATTTAAACCCAGAGAAAAAAACTCAAGAGCTCAACAAAATGGTCACATTACTAGCAGCTCAGAAATGCAGAAGGCATGTGCATAAGCTTATGGATTGTGAAGGAGAGGTTAAGAAAAGGGTACGGGAGATAAATGTGGACGCACACGCACACGCACATGCACAAAACAATATGTTCAAGAAAAATAGAAATGCATGGGCATCAGGTTGGCTCAGTTGCTGAGCATCTGACTCTTGGCTTGGTTCAGCTCAGGTCATGATTTCAGGTTCCTGGGATTGAGCCCTGTGTGGGGG
>NW_023210574.1:1803-3059 GCF_002007445.2 Ailuropoda melanoleuca
GAGGTAAGCAGGGTTAAAACAAAAAAACAGCAACAAAACAAGGACTAGTTTTCCAAGTGGGAGAAAAACAAGTGTTGCTCAAGTTTTGTAATATTGAAAATGTCAAGTTCTGCCCTAGGTTCCTCTATGTAAAATAAAAATGTTATACTATTATATAAAAATATGTATCCTTTAAAGAAATGACTGCTTTGCACAGATCACGGCGTTCTTTCTTCAGATCATCTTCTGCAGCAATAACACGGGAGCGAGAAGCATTATGATGTGTTTGTTTGGGGCTAA
This sequence comes from Ailuropoda melanoleuca, assembly GCF_002007445.2. Taxonomy (NCBI): domain Eukaryota; kingdom Metazoa; phylum Chordata; class Mammalia; order Carnivora; family Ursidae; genus Ailuropoda; species Ailuropoda melanoleuca. Next base: position 2,083 of record NW_023210574.1, read on the forward strand.
CCAACCACCCATAGCAGCAGAGGACTGGAGTGGGGGTGTAGGTCCAAGAGCGTGGAAGTGTATATACCTAATAGGGGAGAAGACAGGGCTTTGCATTTCAGTCAAGTTATTTGACTTGGGGAAGTGGGGGTTATTTGGATTTTCATAAGAGAAAGAGAATGACATTACAGAAAGACAAATCTGGCAGCTGGCACAAAGGCATTGTGTAACACCCGTGCACACCCGTGGCCTCTGTGATNCCGTAGCCTCTGTGATACTGGTGGTGAGTACCTTCCAAACAGGAATGTACGGACCATTCAATCAATTGCTTATAAGGTTTTTATTTTCTTTTTGTGTGCTAATTGCATTTAGAACTTCCTCTGTATTCTCCACTATTCAGAATTATGATTCCACATGCATTTATGTCAAAACTATTTTTCTGTGGTTACATTTATTACTAAGTCGCTAATAGATGACAGAGGGACAGAAGTTAAACTAAGCAAGGAATTCAATCTAAAAAGATGGACTTAAACCCAGAGAAAAAAACTCAAGAGCTCAACAAAATGGTCACATTACTAGCAGCTCAGAAATGCAGAAGGCATGTGCATAAGCTTATGGATTGTGAAGGAGAGGTTAAGAAAAGGGTACGGGAGATAAATGTGGACGCACACGCACACGCACATGCACAAAACAATATGTTCAAGAAAAATAGAAATGCATGGGCATCAGGTTGGCTCAGTTGCTGAGCATCTGACTCTTGGTTTGGTTCGGCTCAGGTCATGATTTCAGGTTCCTGGGATTGAGCCCTGTGTGGGGGTCTGCGCCCCTTGAGATTCCTCCTCCCCTCCCTCTGTTCTGACCCCTGCTCACTCTCTCTCAAATAAAGANTACACTCTCTCTCTCAAATAAAGAAATAAATAAGATCTTAAAAAAAAAAAGGAATGGAGAAAAGATAAACGCAAGGGTGAGGGAACAAGCATGTGTAGAAAAGAGGCAAT
>NW_023210575.1:0-557 GCF_002007445.2 Ailuropoda melanoleuca
AGTACTAATGACTAAAAATCCACAGATGGAGAGTTAGGCTTTGCGTGGAGCAGTAAGATTCTGCAGCTGTTTTCATTTAGCAGATCAATAGGCTCAGATTTGAACTTAAGGAGGTCTGTTTCTGCTGGACTGGAGGGAGGGAGGGGAGCAGGAGAGGTGCTGGGGGAACCTGGGTTCCTACTTGGATATGTAAACATCAAAGAGATTGGGTTGACCCAATGCTTCTTAGGCATTCTGGCTATCCTACCATGGATTTGGGGTTTCACATTGGTACGAGGCTAAACTGCGTTCTCCATGGAGTCATCTGATACCTGTCCCTCTAAGGTGGGATAATAGGGGGGTGTAGGGGAGAGCCTGGCATGGAAGAATCAGCACCTGTCCCTCACCTGAAAACAACTAAGTGGGAAGAGGCATGGTGAAGAGAACTCTGGTGGTGGGGTGACTAGAGTTGGTGTGATGTGTCAACTAGACTGGGACACAGGATACCCGGACATCTGGGTGTGTCTATGAGGGTATTTCTGGGTGAGATTAACATTTCTTTTCTTTTCTTTTCTTTT
>NW_023210576.1:0-557 GCF_002007445.2 Ailuropoda melanoleuca
AGTTTGAATAATTGAGGAACATAAAACAGGTCAATGTTTCTGAAGTACAGTGAGAGAAGGAGTGAAAGAAGAGTCAAGCAAACTTGGAGAGGAGGAAAGGATTTAAGGCACATTGTGCCTTGTGGGTCAAGATGAGGAATTCAAAATTTATTCTAGGAGCAGTGGGAAGTTATGAACATTTCGAATAGGGGAGTGATCTGGTATAATTTATGTTTTAAGTGAATACTTTGTGAGAATAATTTCTGAGATGGGTGGGGGAAGAATGGAGGTAGGGAAACCAGATAGGAGGTCATTATAGAAGCTTAGGCAGGAAGTGATGGTGGTTTAGGCTAAGATCATGATGGTGGACAGGAAGTGATGGCTTAAATATATATACTGGAAATGGAACAAAGAAGTTGAGCTGATTGGGTACAGGAAACGAATGAAATCAAGGGCAGCTCTTAGGTTTTGGCCTGAGGAACTGAGTGAATAATGATTTTCTGTGATAGGGGAGGAATAGGTTTATTGGAAGGAGGAGGCAGGAGTAGACCCAAAAGTTGGATAATATTAAAAAAAAA
>NW_023210577.1:0-557 GCF_002007445.2 Ailuropoda melanoleuca
AGTGACAAAGAATCCAGTTCAGACTGGCTTAAATAAAGAGAGTGTGTGGCTTCAGGCACAGCTGGCTCCAGAAACTCAAATGATATGACAGGCGTCTTTTTCTTAGATCTGAACTTCTCTCTTTATTGGCTCTATTTCTAGGTAGTCTTTCCCTTCATGGTAAGAAGATACTTGCATGTCTGTATCTTATTTCTCAGCAAACACCTCCGTCACCCCTCCATGGAAAGAAACTCTTTCTATTCAGTTAGTCTAACTAGCCCCAAAACTTGTATTGCTTAGATCATCTTGGATCATATGCCATCTCTCAATCTTTCACTATGGCCAAAGGGGATTGAAATATAGAGATGACTGGTTTCGGCCTGAGTCATAGTCGCACCCCGGCAGCTGCATTGGGATAAGCCCTACCCAAGCCACATGGATTGAGAATGAGAGGACGTAGAGCTTAACCAATAGAGATCAAGGAGATAAAATCAGAAGAAAGAGGGGAATGAGGCCTGGGCAGGTAAAAACAGCACATCACAATTACAGAATCATCATTTTATTTTAAGTTACACATA
>NW_023210578.1:0-557 GCF_002007445.2 Ailuropoda melanoleuca
AGGCGCGAGGCGAGCCCAGCGGAGGGGAGCGCGAGGTGTGCGCCGCACGTGGAGGGGGGCGGGGGCGGGACGGGCGTGCCGCGCCTGCGCACTGCGGCCCGCAGGGGGCGCTGCCTCGTGGCCGGAGCTTCCCCCTGGCCTGAGCCTAACCTGGTCCGGTTGAGGTGGCGGTTCGAGTTCTGGGGAGAGAGCCCTAGGAACACTTTTGTTTCCTGGCCACGTGTTGCTACCGTGTCATGGAATGGACTCTGGGCTCTGGAACTGGAAATTAATTTTCCAGGGCTGAATCTGCATCAGGGAAAGCCTGGTCCACTCGCTTCTCCCCCTGAGTCTCAGTTTGCACATCTGTGAAATGGGAACACTCAGTACCTTGTACTGCTAGTTCACATCAAGTCGAAGGATACACATTTAAAATCTTCTACATTAAAATGATCAGGAAAATCTCGTTTTATCCTTGAAATTTATAGTGCTAATCCCTCTAAAATCGTTTTTTTTTTAAGATTTTATTTATTTATTCGACAGAGATAGAGACAGCCAGCGAGAGAGGGAACACAAGC
>NW_023210579.1:0-557 GCF_002007445.2 Ailuropoda melanoleuca
AGGTAGAATGAGTAGTGATGTTCCCTCCTTCATTCCTAAAGCGGTAGTTTGTGTTTTTTCTCTTTTGTCTTTATTTTTTTAAAAATTTTATTTTTCTATTAGAGAGAGCAGGAGCAGAGAGGAGGGGCAGAGGGAAAGAGAGAGATTGAAGCAGACTCCCCACTGAGCAGGGAGCCCAACACTGGGCTTAATCCCAGGACCCTGCTAAGATCATGACCTGAGCTGAAGGGAGACGCTTAACCAACTGAACCACCCAGGTGCCCCTATTTATTGTTAATACAAGTATTTAAAGATTTATAAAGTTCTCTTAAAACATCAAATTAGTTGCATCCCACAAATTTTGTTATATTGATCTATGTATTGCTTCATAACACTCCACATCTACTACGTTATTATCTACTGTTAAAGAGGAACAACTCACGTTATCTGTCGTACTCTGTCACCCAACACAAATACTGATTCAATAATCTGCATTATTGTATCCTTTATTTTTCTGAGAATTTCTTTGGAATGCATACCCAAGAGCAGAATTTTCTTCCTGTATCCAACTACCTTGC
>NW_023210581.1:0-795 GCF_002007445.2 Ailuropoda melanoleuca
GTGTTCCATAGTTTTCTGAGTACAGATCCTTTGCCTCTTTTGTTAGGTTTATTTCTAGGTATCTTATGTTTCTGGCTGCCATTATAAATGGGATCAGCTCCTTAATTTCTCTTTCTTCTGTCTCATTGTTAGTGTATGGAAATGCAACTGATTTCTGTGCATTAATTTTATAACCTACCACTTTGCTGAATTCCTGTATGAGTTCTAGCAATTTTGGGGTGGAGTCTTTTGGGTTTTCCACACAAAGTATCATGCCACCCTCAAAGAGTGAGAGTTTGACTTCTTCTCTGCCAGTTTGGATGCCTTTTATTTCTTTTTGTTGTCTGATTGCTGAGGCTAGGACTTCCAGTACTATGTTGAACAACAGTGGTGATAGTGGACGTCCCTGCTGTGTTCTGACCTTAGGGGAAAAGCTCTCAGTTTTTCCCCATTGAGGATAATATTTGCTGTGGGCTTTTCACAAATGTCTTTTATGATATTGAGGTATGTTCCCTCTATCCCTGCACTGTGAAGAGTTTTAATCAACAAATGATGCCGTACTTTATTAAAAGCTTTTTCTACATCTATTGAGAGGATCATATAGTTCTTGTCCTTTCTTTTATTAATGTAGTGTATCACATTGATTGAGTTGCAGATGTTGAACCAATCTTGCAGTCCAGGANGGAATAAATCCCACTTGGTGGTGGTGAATAATCCTTTTAATGTACTGTTGGATCCTATTGGTTAGTATCTTGGTGAGAATTTTTGCACCCATGTTCATCAGGGATATTGGTCTGTAATTCTCCTTTTTGGTGG
>NW_023210582.1:0-557 GCF_002007445.2 Ailuropoda melanoleuca
CAAAATCCTCATCCAGTTAAAAAGCCGTCCTGTCTGAGAGAGTACCATGGACACCAGGAAGAGGCAAATACACACACATCTGCACACATTAGCAAAGGCTGGACCTCAGAGATACTGTGTGGGCGTAGAGACAGCCTCCAGGCTACAGTTCCTCTGTGTGTCCACCTCGGTCCCCCCTCCATGTTGATGCTGGTTGAAAACACGCACAGTCCAGGGATGTGGGCTCCTGCTGTGTTGTTCTGGCCACTAGCCTCACCGTGAGCATTCACCTGCCTTACCGCACACAGCTCACTTCCACGCCAAGCCCAGGACTGCCATCAATGGGCAAAGCATATCCTTGACACCACACAATCCTCCGCCCACAGTGGAAGCCCTTGAGGCAGCGAGAGGCCTTTGGTTATCGCTGGTCTTGTCAGCCCACACCTTCTTTCCTTGTTTCCCCTGGCAGCCGTAGGTGTGCATGCTTTGTTCTTTGCATCTCATTATGCCTTGTTCCCATCATCACAGACCTTGCTGGCCTCTCTGGGTTGTGGGTGGATTCTATGAAAAACATGTCC
>NW_023210583.1:0-557 GCF_002007445.2 Ailuropoda melanoleuca
TAAGCCTGCACAGCTGGGACTCATGAACGGTCAGAATGGTCACCTGTGTATTTCTGCACATACACGTGTGTGTTTGTATGTGTGTGTGTGTCTATATCTATTTTCAGACTGTGACTTCATATTTAAGTTTTCCTATTGCCATTTTTGCAAGTGACTAAAAAATACAAAAGAAGGAATGTCTTGGAATTTCCCAATAGAGGAAAAATAGCACTTGGGCAATCAGTCACGTTTTACAACATTCCTCATTTTTCTCATGATTTGTGTAGCATAGCACGTGTTTGTTCAATGTGAAGGATTTTCATTGCTCAAATTCCCCGTTTATGCTTTTCTTCTTAAAGCAATAAATCATCAGCAAAATCACTTCCTGGATTTGGTGGATTTTCTTGTATGTTCAGTTATGATGAGCAACGACAAAGTGTTGAGTACGTTCAGTAAATATGCAGATGGTGGAAAGTAGGTCCCAGATATTTTATGTATGGTAATAAAAATAGTACAAGTTTGGAGATGGGCTCAGAAGGATGAATTCTGGAATTCACAAAAGATCGGCACTACAAATG
>NW_023210584.1:0-557 GCF_002007445.2 Ailuropoda melanoleuca
GTGGTGTTCTGTGTGCCCAGTTTGTCACTTGAACTTCGTTAGGCAGGACAGAAAGTCTAGTGGGAGGGACTCTCACAATTGGTCTTGGAGGGATGATTGCTTCCGGGGACACAGGAATGGTCTCCCTGAGCAGGAAGGGGACCCCTTCCACACATCTCCTAAGGCCAGTGAACCAAGAGGCAACAAAGGGGGTGACCCTACCGGTTGGGGTGACTGAACCCAGTGACCAGTGGAGGCAGGTGGGGCCAGGTCCAGAACCCAGGACTTCTGTGCCCCATGGTAAAAGCTAAAGGAAAGTGACAGCACCCCCAAATGCAGGCCCACAGATGAGTCAGAGCATTAGGAATGAAGATTCGGGTTTCTCCCCCAGCCAGCGGTCCTTGAGCAGCAAGACTGGGGTTGAAATCTGGGGGGATGTAGACTGAGCCGTGGGAACAAGGGAAGACAAATGACGCACGGGGAGGTATGTCATGGCAGATACAATCACAGTGGATCAGAAATGAGAAGACAGGAGTGAGAGGAGGTAGACGCTAAGCCTTGTGGGACCCAATGGACCG
>NW_023210585.1:0-557 GCF_002007445.2 Ailuropoda melanoleuca
AAAAAACAGCAAGGGCTATGGGAAAAATAATACTTCGGAGACTTTTTTTTTTAACTGAATGTATGGACCTTTAGGAATTACAGACAGAGCTACCAACACCAAGTTGGAATAGATCTGAGAGCCCTGATATCACGAAGCACCAGGCACACCACAGAGCCACAAGGACAAGAGGTGTCTTCTTGACATTGAACCTGGATGATGCTAGTGGCACAGGGACGAAAGTCTCCTCTGACCACACTCAGCTCGAGTGCCTTTTGCCACCGTCTTCGGTGAGGCAGGAAAAGTTAACCCCAGTTAATGACAAAATATTGCATTTGTTTTACACATACTAATGCTGCTTCTTTCTCATAAAGTGCATTTATAAGTCCTCATTCCAAAATATAGGCTCAGCCCGTTCACTTTCCATTAGTATTTTTGTACAATAATACTTTCAAACATTGTTAAGGATCCCTATCCGAGATTCTGAGAGCAGAATTTTGTTTCTAATTCTGCCTTAACATTTTCATTTTAGCAGGGTGCGTGTCCCTAAATACACACATTTATGTGTGCATATGTGC
>NW_023210586.1:0-1163 GCF_002007445.2 Ailuropoda melanoleuca
GCATGAAAAATGGTTTTCCATCTCTTCACTTTCAGTCTGGATGTATCTTTAGGTTCAAAATGAGTCTCTTGCAGATAGCAAATGGATGGGTCATGTCTTTTTATCCAATCTGCAACCCTGTGGCATTTTATGGGAGCATTTAGTCCATTCACATTGAGAGTGATTATTGAGNTTATTGAGAGATATGATATTAATGATGTCATGTTGCCTGTGAAGTCTTTGTTTCTATAGATTGTACATTTCTGTTCTGTATCACTCTTGGGGCCTTTTTACTTTTATAGAACCCCCCTTAATACCTCCTGTAGGGCTGGTTTGGTGATTACGAATTCCTTCAGTTTCTGCCGATCCTGGAAGGTCCTTATCTCTCCATCGATTCTGAATGACAGCCTTGCTGGATAAAGGATCCTTGGCTGCATGTTCTTCTCAGATAGAGCTTTGAAAATACCCTGCCAACCCTTCCTAGCCTGCCAGGTCTCTGTAGACAGGTCTGACGTTATTCTGATATTTTTCCCTCTGTACGTAAGGATTTTCTTCCTCCTGGCCGCTTTCAATACTGTATCTTTGGATCTAATATTTGCGAATTGCACTATGACATGACGTGGTGTAGGTCTGTTCTCATTCACCTTGGGAGGGGTCCTCTCTGCTTCCTGGACACGAATGCTTGTTTCCTTTGCCAGATTAGGGAAGTTCACAGCTACAATTTGTTCAAATATCTCTTCTAGGCCTCTCTCTTTCTCCACCTCCTCGAAAATGCCGATGATTCTGACATTGGAATGTTTCATTGAGTCAGTAATCTCCCGTAATCTACATTCTTGAGATTGGATTTTTTTTGACCCAAGTTTCTGTTTTAACTTTCTCTTCTACCATCCCATCCTCCAATTCACTAATTTGTTCTTCTGCCTCATTTACCCAGTCAGAACTTCTAGTTTAGACTGCATTTGATTCATAGCATTTTTAATTATTCCAGACTTGCTCTCATTTCTGCCCTTAGAGATTCTATATTCTCGTTAATATTTTCATTAACAGTTTTTTCAAGCCTACACATCAACTTTTTTTTAATCTTTTTTTATTTTATTTTATTATTACATTATATTAGTCACCATAAAGTACATCCCCGGATTCCGATGCAAAGTTCGATGCTTCATTAGTTGCGTATAACACCC
>NW_023210587.1:0-557 GCF_002007445.2 Ailuropoda melanoleuca
CACCCAAATCCCTACCTGACTGCTGAAATATACATGCATAGGGAGACCCCAGGGGATTCACTGAAAAGGTACATAGAGACCATGAAGACATATATCTTTAAAATAGAGATTTGTGACTTTTCTGTGTTATTAACTGATTTCACAAATCCACACACAACATAAATGTAAAGGGGACCAGACTAAAAAGAGGCAGAACCTAGAAACCATAAACACTTAGTATAGTTACTGGGTCCCACAGGGGACAGAGCTTGTGATTTGAATCCAGGCAAATTCATTGGTTACCTAAACAATGATGCAACAATCCTCAGATTAAAAAAAAAAAAATCCAGTGTCACTAAAATGTATTATCTACAGTGTCCAGTGAAACCAAGTTGGCAGTGAAAGCAAACAACACTAGACATGCATACAAGCAGGAAAATATAACCTATATCCAGGAGCAAATAACAGTCAATAAAAACAGAGTCTCAGAGGGCAGATTTAGTAAAAATTTATCAGCCAAAGTTTTCAAAGCAGTGATTATAAATATGCTTCAAATAATCAAAATTAAAATGGTTTAA
>NW_023210588.1:0-557 GCF_002007445.2 Ailuropoda melanoleuca
GACAGATAAATATCCCCGTTTGAGGACACTTCATATGACTCTTGTCTAATGTATGGACTGGAGATTGCAGGTATTTATGACCAACTAACTACTTTGGTGCTCTGATAAGAAAAATACTCAATAGTGATTCATAATTCCCACAGAGTTTGAAAATGAAGCCCATTTAAATAGAAGCTTTATCCATTTGTAAGAAATAAAATGAGCCTTGGAATTGGAGAGGATATATATTAAAACTGAATATTAGACATTATGTCCAAATTTCACATAGTTTTATGTATCGTGGCATTTAATTGACTATGAAAAGCCTGCCATGGGTTTGATTTTCTCAATGAATCAACCACACTGAATAGTTACATTATTTCATTAGTTTCTTGTCAAAACATGATAGTGACTTTCTCCATGTTATACAGATTTTTAAAACCTGTAAAGATATTTTAAGATACAATGATTACAGAAATTTACATTTAGAAAGTATAGTGTATAACTTTAATATCTAGTCAAGAGTCAAGGGCTGCCTGGGTGGCTCAGTCACTAAGCGTCTGCCTTCGGCTCAGGGC
>NW_023210589.1:0-557 GCF_002007445.2 Ailuropoda melanoleuca
CCCCCCCCAAGGCTTCCCTCTGAAGAATGGGAAGTCAGTAGGAAGCAGAGGACCCAGGAGCCATCAGCATCTCAGGGACCAGTCTTGAGTCTCTGGTCTCCACGGGTTAGCCCTGTACCTGATACAGGGTTGATGTCTAGGGAATGTTTGCTGAATTATTTATTGAATCTGTCATTGCATTATCAGCAATAGGAGGAAATAAATCCCACTGGTTTCTAATTAGGCAGCTTATCTGAAGTTATTTTAAATATCCACATGTCAACATAGATAAAGACATAAAAACAGAACATAATGGATTCTGTTTGTACCTGTATTTTTTGCATTTCTTCAGCAGAACTACTCCTTAGGCTGGGTGTCTTCATCTTTCTCTCGGTTGCTCTCTGCTCCAAGAGGCTGGCCTTCTGGTCCACATCAACAGGGCTCCTGGGTTCTCTGCTTCCTATTGACTTCCCATTCTTCAGAGGGAAGCCTTCGGGGGGAGAGAAAAGTGAGTGAGGAGAGTGAGGGGTTTCTTGACTGAAGGGCATGTTCCTCTAAAGGGTTCTAATTCTTCATAA
>NW_023210590.1:0-557 GCF_002007445.2 Ailuropoda melanoleuca
AGTAATAGCTATGTTTGAGAACTGGCTCTCAAAATTCTTGTAATTTTGAAAATTAGCTGGGCCAGTTCCAAGAGCACACGGCTAGTATTTTTTTCATTTATATGTAAATTTTCTAAAAGATGAATAGATACTTGCAACATCTGTTTCCCAAGTATTTTCAAAGTAATTTCCTTGCAGTATTAGTGTATGTTTATTCACTTATAGGTCTAGTGCCTAAAACAGAGGCTGGCACGTACTAAGTTCTCAATAATGTTGCATGCCTGGCTGATCTTAAAATGTGAAACGCCTCTGCTCTTTGTTCCCAACCACATCACAACCCACTTCACTAAACCTGCCCTCTCAAAGGTCTCCAAGGACCTTCTCCTTGCTCAATCTAGTGACCTCTTTTCACCCTTCATCCCGCCAAATTTCTTTCCAGTGTTTGATTTTAATGAACATCCATTCTTTCTTGAAAATTTCCCACTTCTAATCATTCATTCAGTAAATATTTATTGAGTTCTCAGACCCAGGCATCACTCTGGGCATTGGGAGATCAGTCATGAATAAGACGGATGAGA
>NW_023210591.1:0-557 GCF_002007445.2 Ailuropoda melanoleuca
TCACTTCCTGACATTAAACAAAGAGGAAACCAAGGTTCCCTTAATTGGGGCTCATAATCAGGAATCTGTCATGGGGTCTCTTAGAAATAAATTCAGCTTGATTGTTCTTGAGACCTTTACAAAGCGGCTGGCGTCTACTCCGGACACTGACTTGTCCCGTTTCCATCCCATGCTAGCTCTCCAATGAGGTTGCAGCTCCGGCCTTTGGCTCACAAACGACAAAAAGGCAAGGTGGCCCCACCAGCCAGTCCTGGCCCGCTCCCGCCGGACTGTCGCGCCAGCCAGCCCGCTGCATCCCCATGAGCGGAGATGGGCTCCAAATGCAACTTCAGTTCTGATTTCACCCCTGTTCCCTCAGCGCTGTCATGGGGCTGCTTTTTTTTTCTTTTTTTAAATAACCTCCCATCTCGTGCAATTTGGAGCAGAGTGTCGTGTTGTCTGTCGTGTGAAGCTTTCAGAACCGGACCCTGCAGACTCCGTCCACACGCATCCCTGGCCGCCGAAATGGTGCACATTTATGCAATTCGTTTGGGGCAGGATTTATCTGTCCTCATCCA
>NW_023210592.1:0-1683 GCF_002007445.2 Ailuropoda melanoleuca
AATGAAAACACTAATTTGAAAAGATATATGCACCCCCATGTTTATTGCAGCATTATTTACATCAGCCAAGATATGGAAACAACCCAAGTGTCCAACAACAGATGTACCTCTCTCTCTATCCCTCTCTCTCTCTCTCTCACACACACACACACCCAGAATGTTACCTAGCCATAAAAAAGTAGGAGATCTTGCCATCTGCAACAATGTATTTGTACCTAGAGGATATTATGCTAAGTGAAATATGTCAGACAGAGATAGACAAATACTATATGATTTCACTTATATGTAGAATCTAGAAAGCAGAACAAATGAACAAATAAAAAAACAGAAACAGACCCAGAAATACATAGAATTCTGTATGGCCAGAAGGGAAGGGGGTGGCAGACAGACAACACGGGCGAAGGGGAATGGGAGGTTCAGGATTCCAGTTATAGTAAGTCACAGGGATACAAGTATAGCATAGGGTATACAGTCAATGGTACTGTAATAGCATTATGCAGTAACAGATAGTAGCTACACTTGTGCTAAGCATGGTGTAACATACAGAGTTGTTGAATCACTATGTTGCACACCTGAAACTAACACAACGCTGTGTATCAACTATGCTTCAATTTAAAAAAGTAAATAAATATACAGATTTATGTTATTAGTGTGAACACTCTTCCCAGAGAGATGAAAAGATTAAAAGGTCCAACTTCTTCCTACACAGGTCCTGCCTTATATAAACTAGCAAGACCTTAAAAACCTTCATAGGCACTCAGATCCCCAAGNCACTCTTCCCAGAGAGATGAAAAGATTAAAAGGTCCAACTTCTTCCTACACAGGTCCTGCCTTATACAAATTAGCAAGACCTTAAAAACCTTCATAGGCACTCAGATCCCCAAGAAGAGAGACTGCTATAAAAAATAAAGTCCTGGGAGCCATGCCTCTATTTCCCTAGACACTGCCTAATAGTTTCTTTCTGTGAGCTTCTACTCCTAGTTGACTCTTCTGCAGGGCTCAGTGGTAGTCTCCAATTTTTCAATCTCTAGACTATGAAAGCACAGGCTCCCAAAACAAGGATAAGCTCAAATGACCAACAGTAGGAGCCATTAGCTGCTCCTGGAGAACAAGCTACATGGAGTTTCAGTCATCCATGGAGTCATCTCAACATAGACATGTTACTTACTACCCAAATGAAGCTCTGTTACCCAGTCCCACCCCACCAAACCCTACATGTACATGGGAAGGGCATCAAAGAATTAGGAAAAGAGGTTGAGTGAGGAGACCACTACCTTGGGCCATACATCCAGATAGTTCAGAATCTCCATTCCCCCTATAACTTGACAGGATCTAAGCCACTCTCTGTATGTTGGAGTGGAAGTAGATGATATCACATTCCTATTTTCTGTAAAAAGATTCTTCCCAGTGGCTCAAAAGNACATGTACATGGGAAGGGCATCAAAGAATTAGGAAAAGAGGTTGAGTGAGGAGACCACTACCTTGGGCCATACATCCAGATAGTTCAGAATCTCCATTCCCCCTATAACTTGACAGGATCTAAGCCACTCTCTGTATGTTGGAGTGGAAGTAGATGATATCACATTCCTATTTTCTGTAAAAAGATTCTTCCCAGTGGCTCAAAAGATTTTAATATCTCTCAACAGAAAACCTGAAGTATTCTAGTTCACTCAATTAAACCAA
>NW_023210593.1:0-557 GCF_002007445.2 Ailuropoda melanoleuca
CCTATGATCCAGCAATTGTTCTACTAGGTATTTATCCAAAGAACACAAAAATAGTAATTCAATGGGATACATGCACCCAGATGTTTATAATAGTATTATTTGCAATAGCCAAATTACGGAAACAGCCCATGTTCATCATATGATGAATGGATAAAGAAGAGATGGTATATATATATATACCATCTCTTCTTTATATTTGAAATATTTAATATTTGAAATATTTAATATTTAATATTTAATATTTCGCTGTATATATATTATATATATTTCACTGTATATATATATATTACTAAGACATACTAATGAATGAAATCTTGCCATGCAATGGCAAATATTTGAAATATTTAATATTTCACTGTATATATATATATACAGTGAAATATTACTAAGACATAATAATGAATGAAATCTTGCCATTTGCAATGAATGATGTGGACGGAGCTGGAGAGCATTATGCTAAGTAAAATAAGTTGGAGAAAAACAAATACCATATGATTTCATTCAGATGTGGAATTCAAAAAAAACCAAACAAATGAGCAAAGGGGGAAAGGAGAGAG
>NW_023210594.1:0-557 GCF_002007445.2 Ailuropoda melanoleuca
AAAAAAAAAAATCCAAAATAATGCCATGTGTTCTTTGTTCCACCTTTCAGGAGTCAACCAGCATCAGGGTGTCCATAGCATCCCTCACTGAATCATATATAAATAATGTGTCCCTAAACCTGCTCTTTTAATTGAACCTAATGACTGTTTTTCCTACATGGATGTGTTACCCTGCAGGACTGAATTGCAAATTAAGGGAAAGGTGTGGAAATTGGAGTTGAGTTTTGTTTGTTTGGTCGGTGTTTGCTTTGGTTTGAATTATTTGATATGGTTCAGCTTTTGGAAGCAATGAAAAACATAAAGGAAGATTTTAACTTTATAAGAAGGTAGTTCACCCTTATAAATACTGCTTAAGATACAATATGACTTTACTGCTCAGCCCAGACATTTTTGATTTGATTGATTTCTTTGCATGTTGTGCTTTGTTTTATTTAGCCTTGCCTTGGCTTGTCTGGCCTGGCCTGGTTTGGCTTAGTTTTGTGCATGTTTGCTTTTATTACTCAGGGGTATTTATCAAGCCAGGCACTAGAATAGTAAGTCTAATGTTTATGGGAAAA
>NW_023210595.1:0-557 GCF_002007445.2 Ailuropoda melanoleuca
ATCTGTCTTTTTTAATTTAAAAGCTTCCTTTTTATCTAAACATTTAGTTTATTAAAGGTTTAACTCTCTGCATCCCTGATTTAAAGAGGCTCATTTGTATGATTCAGTCTTATTAAGCAAATACTCAGGAATTCAGATTTAGTCTCACCCCCAAATAAGGCAGCTCTCCGTGTCCTTATAGGAGCTGTAAGGTGGTGTTCTCAAGTCAATAGGCTATACTGTGTTATTCTGTCCAGTGAGATACAACTAGCCTTTTGTTTGGTTGGGGAAGGAAAATAGTGAGTTATATGTTGATACCACCAGAGTCCCTGGTGTTGATGTTTTGGTCTATGACAGCCTCTTTATTCTGACCCTAGGCCTCTGCAAGTCCAGTGACGTTCTTATGTCCTATAGGAAATATGAAAGATAATAGTAAAAGTTTATTGGGAACCTATTACATAAAAGGCACTGCTTGGGGCACTAGAGATACAGAGTTAAGTAAGACATCTGAGTCCCTACCCTCATGGAGGGTACATTCCATTGGGTGGGGAGAAGTGGACACACACATAAGCCAAGGT
>NW_023210596.1:0-557 GCF_002007445.2 Ailuropoda melanoleuca
TATGTTAGTCACCATACAGTACATCCCTGGTTTTTGATGTAAAGTTCCATGATTCATTACTTGCGCATTACACCCAGTGCTCCATGCAATACGTGCCCTCCTTAATACCCATCACCAGTCTATCCCGATCCCCCACCCCCTCCCCTCTAAAGCCCTCAGTTTGTTTTGTGCCTGGGAAACAAACTGGATATAGGGCCTTTAATGAGGTAATTTAGGTTAAATCAGGTCCTAACAATGTAGTAGTTAAGTTTTGGGGGAGTCAAAGATTATATGCAGATTTTTGGCTGCTCAGGGTGTTGGTGACTTTAACCCCAACAATGTTCAAATGTCAATTATATATGAAACTTAATATTGTGGTTGTGGAATTTTCCAGGTGCTCTGATTTCTGACTACATATGTGTTAGAGCATATATGGAATTTAGTCTGTAGAGCTCTGTTCTGGGGAATCACTTAATATGAATGATTTCAAGATCAAATGATTTAAAAAATGATTTAAAAAATACATGCAAACAATGAATCATGGAACACTACATCAAAAACTAATGATGTACTCTATG
>NW_023210597.1:0-557 GCF_002007445.2 Ailuropoda melanoleuca
CTCTGAAAAAAGTGACAAAAGCGAGTTCTTTCAGAAATCAGTTGTCAAATTGGCGATGAACAGATAAAGTAAAATAATTGGAAAAAATGATAAAAAGTAAGAAATTTGCTCTCCGATTTTTCATATGTGTTGAAATTTTTGCTGCACTCTAAAATAACTGAAACTGCAGTCATAAATGGTGTATTATGGGTGTGGGTGAGACAGGAAAGTCTGGAGTACCAGTTAGCAGATCTAAACTCAGATGTAAGGCAGGGGTCCTCCCCAGAGGATTGGTGAATGAATCACATTCATGCAAGATTTATTTAAATAAAATGGTTACAATGTGTATTTATCATTTTCTAGGATTCCCGCTTTAACTTCAATGAGTAGCCAACTAACAAACTGCTCCAATTCTTTCAGATGAGAGAGGATTTCTACTGTATTTTTTTTCAGATTAATTGAGATATAATTGGTGTATAACATTGTGTAAGTTGAAGGCGTACCACGTACTATATTTTATTATTAACATTACTACCTACTATTAACATTTATATGGTGCTTTATTATTTATTTATTCC
>NW_023210598.1:0-149 GCF_002007445.2 Ailuropoda melanoleuca
AGATGATGATCGTTGATATTTCCCTAGACTGTGTGGTGTCTCAGAGACCACGATGGGGCACTCTGGTCAGGTTTCTGCGACCACTTTCCCTCATGTTTCCCTATTCACGAAGGGTGATGATAGTTCTAAGATGGTCCCTGTACGGTGTT
>NW_023210598.1:336-526 GCF_002007445.2 Ailuropoda melanoleuca
CTTCCATAAGGCCGTCGTGACTTCAAGGGCTTTCCCCTCACACTTTGTTTCTTGGTAATAAGGGCTGGATCCTCCCCAGGCCCCTACACCCAATGTGGAATCTGGGTCCCCATTGAAACGGCTGCTGTTCGCTGGAGGTGTTCTCATGGACGCTCTGCTTTATCACCAATGAGAAGGGCGCTGAGTGCTC
>NW_023210599.1:0-557 GCF_002007445.2 Ailuropoda melanoleuca
CATCCCAACAGCATGATTTTTTCATTAAGAAAAATGTCAAATATACTCACAAATGGAAAAAATTGTATGATGAATCCCCTAATACCCATCAGCCGATTAAATAGGTATTAGGAACTTACCTCATTTGATTTTTGTATGTGCTCCAGTATTTAAAAGCACATTCCAGATATGATCTCATTTTAATTCTATGCACCTCATTGTGAAATTCTAAAGAATACAGACATTTTCTCACATGAGCACAATGCCGTTATCACATAACAAGGAGAAATATACATTTGGAATCATCACTAAATACCCCACCCCCACTCAGATGTCCTCAGTTGTCTCCAGCCTCTTGAAAGTTGGTTTGTAGAAAACCAGGTCCACAAGGCCCACACTTTACTTTACATGTGGTCATGAAGTCTCCGTAGGTCTCTTTAAATTTACATCACCCTCCCTTTTGTTCTGTTTTATGACTTTGATTTATTGAAGAAGCCAGCTCGGTTGTCCTTCAGAATCAATTTGTCTGTTGCTTCCTCCTTGTGTCATTTAACACCTAATACTAGCCCCATATTTCC
>NW_023210601.1:0-557 GCF_002007445.2 Ailuropoda melanoleuca
TTTTTATTAAAGATTCTTATTTTTTTGAGAGAGAGATTGAGAGTGAGAAAGGGAGCGTGATCGGGGGAGAGAGAAGAGAGAGAGGGAGAAGCAGACTCCCCACTGAGCAGGGAGTCCAATGTGGGGCTCAATCCAGGACCCCGGGATCATGACCTGAGCCAAAGGCAGATGCTTAACCTACTGAGCCACCCAGGCACCCCAAGAATCCAGTTTTTAAAGAGTGAGAGGATTCAAACAGACACTTCACAAAAGAGGTTTAAAAATGACCAATAAGCCCTTGAAAATTCTTAACTTTACTAGTCATCAGAAAGTAAAAATAGAAATCACAATGAGATACAATCTCATTCACTTCTACTAGAATAGCTACAGTTAAAAAGACTAGGAACAGTCAGTTTGGACAAGATGCAAAGCAATTAGATCTCTCACGTATGGCTTACAGGACTGTAAAATGATGCAGTGATTTTGGAAAACTAGCAGTTTTCTATGGGGTTAGATATAGGACCCTTATGACCCAACATTTCCATTCCTAAGTATTTACCCCAAAGAAATGAAAACAT
>NW_023210602.1:0-557 GCF_002007445.2 Ailuropoda melanoleuca
CTTCCTTTTCTTGCTTTTCCTCCTCCTCCTCCTCAGATTCTGGTTCCTGTTTGGTTTGCGGCTGCCGACGTCTTTCAGCTTCTTGTTCCATCCTTTGTAACTCTGCATCAGGATCTGGGTGTCCTTCTGCAAGAAGACGTTGTCTGATTTCTTCTAATTCTTCCTTTTCCCTCTTTCGATCCCGTTCATCTGCTTCCATTTCCTTCTCCCTGTCTCGCAATCGCTTCTGCAGTGCACTTCCCCTGTAATACTTGGGATCATCTCTGTCATCATCATAATCTTCTAGAAATTCTTTCAGACGTTTAGCTTCTTTTGCCATCTCCCTTCTTCTTTCTTCTTCCCTCTCAGCTTCTTTTTCATATTCTCTAGCTTTCTTCCGTTCTCTGATTTCCCAGTTTTTAAGACGCTCTTGATAAGCTGCTTCCTTTTCCCGTAGCTTCCTTTCCAGTTTGCGCCGCTCGTAGGCATCTTCTTCGTCTTCTTCTCTATCTCTTTTCTTGTCCTTTTCTCGTTCCCGCTCCCGTTCTCTTTCCCTCTCCCGCTCTCTCTCCCGTTCC
>NW_023210603.1:0-3716 GCF_002007445.2 Ailuropoda melanoleuca
AAATTCAGTGCTCGTGCTCGGTTCAGGAGGGGTTGCATGGTGTTTTGTTGGGGGGGGGCAGTGAAAAGTCAATTGCGAGTTGTGAAAAGGTGTCTGGGAATCTGGACTCGTGTGCCCTATATTGATGGGACTCCCCGCAGTGATTTTCAAACTTGAATGTGCATCAGAATCGCCTGGAGGTTATTCAAACTCACATTACTGGGCCTCATGCTGGAGTTTGGGGTGGGGTCAATATTTTGCATTTCTAACAAGTTCTCAGGATGATAGTAAAGCGGCTGGCCTTGGATGAAACTTGGAGAACCATGCAGAAAGGCACTCNGGATGAAACTTGGAGAACCATGCAGAAAGGCACTCTACGTTAGGTACCCATATTAAAGATCAAGTACAGGGTAACTTAAAAATTACCTTTACCGACAGAGCTAGGACTTAGGGTGGAAGGGCAAGAAGTGGGTTTTGATTTTTTTTTTCTAATTTCTTTTAAAATAAGAGGCATCCTCAGCATTAGCTGTAATCCACACAGTTTTGCTGCTAGTATCTTTCTACTATCATTCTAGTATCTTTCTACTGAGTCTAAGAAGAGGCCAATTTCAAGTGATTGCTTTATTTTGTCAAGTGCAGAGAAAGGGTGCAAGTTTGTTTCTTCTCTAGTGAACAAACTCCTTCCTATCTGACTAGCTTTTTCCCTGCATAGTCTTGTTTGGTATTCACAAAAACGTGGTGAGGTAGAGCAGCCTTGAGCATTTTATAGATGATGTGACCAAGGCACTGTGGCAGTTAAGTATTAGCACGGGGTAGAGGTAGGCCTGGAAATAATGTAATTCCAGATCAAATGCCACCATAGACTTCTTTAATAAATTTGGTGACATGAACTTTTATACATGCAAACAACAAATTTATTCAGAAAGCGGAGGAGGAGCTAAATAAGTTGAGAAGTTTCATATATTATGGTAGCACTACATTACTGCATTTGTGAAGTTTTGGTCAT
The DNA here is from genome assembly GCF_002007445.2 of Ailuropoda melanoleuca. NCBI lineage: Eukaryota > Metazoa > Chordata > Mammalia > Carnivora > Ursidae > Ailuropoda > Ailuropoda melanoleuca. The sequence continues at coordinate 986 of NW_023210603.1, forward strand.
TCCATTAAATTTATAGTGAGGGAGGCCCCAAATAAAAGATAGTATTTAACTACTAGATAAAGTAAAACTTGCTTTCCAGAGTATTTAAGGTTGACATTTTAGGAATTGCCAGAAAGTTTGACAAAGCCTAAAAGTTGACTTGTATTCAAGCTTATTAAAACTATAATGTGCATTTGTCTGCTTATATTCAGAATACAATTGTGGAGAAAAACATCTGTTTTGCTTCATGTTAACAGGCAATAGTATTAATAGCGATTTGCTGCAGCACTGGAGGGGAAAATTTATTTAGTGTTCTTGGCTTAATATCTGTTTAACATAAAACTATGAATTTTCAGTGATTCCAGTCAGAAAAACTTGACTTGTGAAAATAAATGCATTTGTTCAAATTTCAGTTTAAACAGGTATGCTATTTATTTTGAAAATACACTTGTTTATAGAGCTATTTGAATGTTTCACAGTGATGTCAGCAATAAAACATGAGATTAATTTTGGTATATCATACAGTTCCATACTTAATGCTTGCCATTCTTTCATTCAGAAAGCAAAAAAATATGACATATTTAGAACATTTTTTTAATTATAAAAAGTAACATCATTAGAGACATTTAAATTTTTGTGTACAGTAGTTTTGTTGAGATGCAATACAAGTAGTTGTAATTTTAATACAGAACCAAAGTATTTCCTACCTGTAATGATAGTTCAAATACAAATAACCATTTTCTCTGCATTAAGATCTTTGTAATGCTATTATGATTTTCTAATTATATTTTATATTCTCATTATATTTTCTCTTACACCAGTCCTTAGCAAATAAAAATGCACAGAATTATTTAGGGGTGCCTGGGTGGCTCAGTAGTTAAGTGTCTGCCTTCGGCTCAGGGTGTGATCCTGGCGTTCTGGGATCGAGCCCCGCATCAGGCTCCTCCCCTGGGAGCCTGCTTCTTCCTCTCCCACTTCCCCTGCTTGTGTTCTCTCTCTCGCTGGCTGTCTCTCTCTGTCAAATAAGTAAATAAAATCTTTTTAAAAATGCACAGAATTATTTAATTTTAAAGGGAGTAAACGTAATTATTTATAATAATTAAATACCTGCTTAATGATTTCCAAATCTTTATAGTAAATGAAATTTGTTTCTGGAATGTTATAGTGATAAATGCAAAAAACCAAAATGTATAGAATAGCCAAGGGACTTTAAACATAGTCATCCAATTAAGCATATTAGGATATCTATGTAAGAATATACACATATATATACATATATATGTGTGTATGTGTGTGTATACATGTATGCATACATATATATATATATACATATCTGCAGCTGACCCTTAAACAACACAGAGTTAGAGGGGCCAACCCTCCCTGCAAGTCAAAATTCTACATATAACTTTGACTTCCCCAAAACTTAACTAATAGCCTATTGTTGATTGGAAGCCAATACTGTACTTTTACAATAAAGTAAGCTAGAGAAATGAAAATGTTATTAAGAAAATTATAAGGAAGAGGGGGCCTGGGTGTCTTGGTAGATTAAGGGTCTGCCTTTGGCTCGGGTCATGATCCCAGGGTCCTGGGATCGAGTTCTGCATTGGGCTCCCTGCTCAGAGGAGTCTGCTTCTCCTTCTCCCTCTGCCTGCTGCTCCCCTTGCTTGTGCTCTTTCTCTCTCTCAAATAAATTAATAAAATCTTTAAAAAAAGAGAAAATTATAAGGAAGAGAAAATACATTTATTGTACTGTATTTGGTGAAAAAAATCCACGTTTAAGTGGTCCCCTTCAGTTTAAACCTGTGTTGTTCAAGGTTCAACTGCACTTATGTTGATATATGTGGGAGAGTTTGTGAAAGTCAGACATACATTAAACATCTAAGCAAATTCTGACTCTATGGGAAACCAAATAAACTTTACACTTCTGGAGGAAAAAATATAAAGCTATGAGCTAAATAAAACTTTTGATCCCTGCAAATTAGACCCCTATTTAATGAGTCAAGTTCTCCCAGTAAATAAATTTCTCCTGTGGAGTTAGGCTTCTTGAGAAGAGCGATCATGTCTTTTTCATCTTCATAGCCCCATATCATCCCAGCACTGTACTTTCCATAAACTGTGTGTACGTTTTGCAAAGTGAATAGGTTCTAATTGGGGAATACCATTATAATCACCATGTGGCTTTCCAAAACACTGTTCTGAAAACTAGAGAATGTCTTGAAATCTGACTAAGATATTCTAGTTTTAAAATCCATTCCATCGAACACACAGAGGGCAGCTCATTATCCTTAATCCTCTGTGATGGTTCTATAGAACAGCAAGAATATAACTCATTTTACTATCTTCAGTATAGCTGGAAATATGTCATATTTTTATGTCTGTGGACAACTACGGAATGTTCCCCTTATTTCTAGTTCTAAAGTCCTATTTCCTATTTATTGCAGTCCCTCCTCTCTCTGTTTCTCATGACTGATGTTAATAAGCGGTTAACATAACTTTTATTCCTTAACTGTGAGAGTATCTTGTATTTTGAGAATTTCTTTTACACTTAACATTTTCCTTTTGGCTGTGTGTCAAACTGTTAAACTTTTCGTAAAATGTATGTTTGTCTTGTTTTGTTACTCTTAAATTGATAAGGAAGGACCTAAAACCTGGTCAGCAATCTCCACTAAACCTAGAAGGAAGAACTGAAACTTTAGTGGAAGAAATATTTTTAGGACCACAAAACGTACTTTTTCTGACAATTAGAAGCCCT
>NW_023210605.1:0-557 GCF_002007445.2 Ailuropoda melanoleuca
GTGTGTGTGTGTGTGTAAAATCAAAGAGGACGAAGGGAGGCACACTTGGCACGGTGTGTGTGGGGGGTGACGAGCAGGGAGTCACAACCTCGAGTGCGTCTGGATCCGGGAGGAGTTTCTCTGCTCAAGTCACTTGGAAGGCATATTCCGTCTTAGCTATTAACAAGGGGAAATCAGGGTGGCTCCCCGGGCAGCTCCGTGCGGCGGCGCCGTAGTTGCTCGCAGTCCGGGGCCGCCTGCGCACTCACTACCCCGTGCACACGCCCCATTCCGGAACCCCGGCTCCCGCCGAGCCCGCGCCCTCTTCCTCGGAGCGAGGTGGCTGGCCAGGGCACCCGGGACCTGCAGGTCAGGCAAAGCAAGGGGCGCCCCGAGTCCCCGCCGGTCCTCGCCACCTGTTGGAACGGTGAAGCCAGAGACCTCGCGCTGCCGGGGGCGGCGACGCGCGGCTACGGGCGGACTCGCGCTCAGCGGCCAAAGTGAATCCGGGCCGCGGAGCCGCGGGTTTCTGTTGATAACTGCAAAGAACGACCCTCTCGGTGCTAAGTGCACAGTGA
>NW_023210606.1:0-557 GCF_002007445.2 Ailuropoda melanoleuca
CTGCTTGTGTTCCCTCTCTCGCTAGCTGTCTCTATCTCTGTCAAATAAATAAAATCTTTAAAAAAAAAATTATTTCTTCAGGGTGCCTGGGTGGCTCAGTCCGTTGAACGTCCAACTCTTGGTTTCAGCTCAGGTCGTGATCTCAGGTCCTGGGATTGAGCCCCATGTTTGGGCTCCACTTCTCAGTGAGGAAGTCTGCTGTCCTTCTCCCTCTGCTCCTCCGCCCACCCGCACGCACATTCTCTCGCTCTCTTTTCTCTCCAAAATAAATAAATAAAAATCTAAAAATTAGTTCCTCATAAGGTTATTGTGAAGATTAAATGAGTTAAGCTCTGTGAAAGAATCTGGCATAATGTTTAGTACTAACAGTTTCTCACAATACGTGGCTTCCTTCCCTAGGGTTATGTCCGTGTTTGTCCAGGGCTTTCCTCTCCAGTTTTAGCACAGAAAGTCCCATGTGACCTAGGAATCTTCTCCTCCTCCCTCTCCCCTCTCTCCCCCACCCTCCTTCCCTTTCTCATTGGGCTTTTCTTTTCTTTTCTTTTTTTTTTTTTAAA
>NW_023210607.1:0-557 GCF_002007445.2 Ailuropoda melanoleuca
CTGTCTCTATCTCTGTCAAATAAATAAATAAAATCTTTAAAAAAAAAAAAAAAGAGTCTGCCTTCAGCTCACGTCATGATCCCTGGGTTTTGGGATCGAGTCCCACATCGGGCTCCTTGTTTAGTAGAGAGCCTGCTTCTCCCTCTGCCTGCCACTCCCCCTGCTTAAAACTCTCACCTCTCTCTCTCACACTCTCCCAGGCAAATAAATAAATAAAATCTTTAAAATATATATATATATTTCCATCTATGTTCATAGGGATACTGGTCTGTAGTTTATTCTCTTGGACTATCTGTATGACTTCAGTATTACTGTAATTATCAGCCTTATAAATTATGTTGCAAAGGGTTCTGTCCACCTCTAAGAGTTTAGTATTACTTCTTCATTAAGTGTTATAAGAAATTTGCTATTTGAGCCTACAGTTTAATTTGTGGAACGGACTGTAATTAACAACTCATTTATTTGTTTATTTATTTATTATATGATTTTATTTATTTGAGAGAGAGAGATAGCGAGAGAGAGTGCACAAGCAGGGGGAGAGGGAAAAGCAGGCTCCC
>NW_023210608.1:0-557 GCF_002007445.2 Ailuropoda melanoleuca
CAGTCCGTGTTAATGCTGAGCCGTGATCCATGGTGCGATGTGCCCAGTTTGCTCAGCCATCCAAGCATGAAAGGACGTTCAGGATTTTCAGTCTGTAGGGGTAACAAGCAGAACCCTTATAAACCGCCAGGTACGGGTCTGTGTGGACGGACTGTCATTCATAGAGGCAAATACCCAGCACAGGGTGGCTGAGTCACCTGGTAAGTAAATACCCCAGCGCGGGGTCGCTGAGTCACCTGGTAAGTACGCGGTGAGCTTTCTAAGTCGCTGTCCAAGCGGCTGCACCGTTTTGCGCCCCGTCTGCAGGGTCTGAGCTCCGCGCCCTGTACCGCGGCCCTCACTTGCTGCCGTCACGCCCCGCGTTCCGACAGGTGTGTTTGGCCGTGCTAATTGGACTGCCACCAGTTTCTAAGGACAGTGCTCTTTTCCTTGGGAATGACAGACCCTTGCGTTTAACTATTGCCCCGTGCCCTGATGGATGGTGATTGTACAGCATTTGTGGAATGTGAGTGAGCCGGGGATGCTGAGGCCTGTGCTCTACGGGGCACCCACCCGGG
>NW_023210609.1:0-557 GCF_002007445.2 Ailuropoda melanoleuca
GACTCAGAATGTTAATAAAATGTGGACCTTTACTTAAGAAAGTATGAATTTACATAGGTGGTATTGATATAAATATTTATGTTATTTAAAGAATTAATTGTACAGCTTTTGAAATCCTAATTATACCTTAAAAAATTAAAATTTTACTGAAAACTATATAGCCAGGAACTATGTGAAACAGGTTACAGTCATGTTGACATTGACTCTTGAACCTGATTTTTTAAAACACAGATATACAAAAGATTTTATGGGTTCTTAAAAATTGTTTCTGTTCCTTTTGATCCAATAATTATTCTATATCCAAGTGAGTTTAACAATGTGCTTTGATGTTTTGAGGAATTCGTTTCATTGAAGTTGGTTTTACAGTTTTTAAAAGGTAAATATCTAGATCTCAGGTTTATGATTTGGGACACCCATTATATTTGTTTAACTGATAAAAAACAAAATTTAATTCTTCCCATTTATTTCTCCCAGATATCCCCGTTGTCCTTTTTGGTAACTGAAATGATGTGGTCAATTGAAATTACAGGCTAAAGTCTTCAACTCTTAGATTTACT
>NW_023210610.1:0-619 GCF_002007445.2 Ailuropoda melanoleuca
AGATCCCCCATTGGGTGAATGAGCCTTGGAAGCATCCAGCACTTAGAAGGAAGAAGCAAAGTGCGAAGATATAGCTCTTGAGGTCACATCGGCCTTATAGAACGTGGAAAAAAAATCAAAGTGCTTTGTTACCGTGAGTGAAACACGATCAGCAGAGCACTGAGAAAAAAAATTTGNTGCCTCCAATGCAATGTTTGCTTCTTGAGTAAATCCCATGAAATCTGCTGGTGGCAATGGAACGAAAATGCCTAAACCATTTCTGTCAGAAACAACACTGTGCAGTGGCCGTCTTAGCACTATCATCATCCTTCGTGAATAGGGAAACATGAGGGAAAGTGTTCACGGAAGCCTGACGAGAGTGCCACATAGTGGTCTCTGAGACACCACACAATCCAGGGAAATATCAACGAACATCATCTCACTTAAATAAGGGAGTCTAAATGAAAAAGTTCAAGAATTTCGAGGACTCAGTGCCCTTCTTATTGGTATTAAAGAAGAGCGTCCAAGATAACACCTCCTTCTAACATCAGCATTTCCTTCGGACCCAGATCCCCATTGGGTAAATATGCCTTGGAAGCATCCAGCACTTAGAACCAAGAAACAAAGTGCGAAGATAAAG
>NW_023210611.1:0-150 GCF_002007445.2 Ailuropoda melanoleuca
ACACACACACACACACACACACAGACCTAGGGGGCAAGTGGGGACTGTCAGGGACAGCAGCTGGAGAAGGACATTCCCCAAGTTCTCAGAAGGTGCAGTCAGTGGAAGTAGTGTCCTCAGATGAACCCTAACCCTTAGGTAGTCGTAAAG
>NW_023210611.1:218-555 GCF_002007445.2 Ailuropoda melanoleuca
ACCTTCCCTGGAGGTGACCGAAGAGGTCCGACGAGAACAGACAAAGAGGAAGGGAAAGACCTGGGAATTTTCACGGTTGCGGTAAGACGAGGCCAGGACCTGTTCCTTTCTCCTGTGCCCTTAGGCCGAAAGTGGTGGCGGCAACAGTAGGAGCAGGTGTCCTGGGCCACCATTCTAACCAGCAGAGTCCTCCACTCTCCCAACCTCCTCTCGGACCGCCCCAGCCTGCCCCACTCCGCCCCTCAGACAGGAATTCCCATCCCAGACCTACCCTCAGGCCTCCCTTCTGGTCCAGCGGGGGCTCCCCCCTTCTCTTCCACTCCCGCAAACTCAACAC
>NW_023210612.1:0-557 GCF_002007445.2 Ailuropoda melanoleuca
AAGTGAAATTACATGGTCCTTGTTTTTCTCTGTCTGCCTTATTTCACTTAACACCCTACCCTCTAGGTCCATCCATGTTGTCTCAATACAAGAAATTGTAAAGATACTCTGGGCAGTAGAGAGCAGAAAAGAAAGTTCATCTTTTTCACAACTTATTAAGGATCATCCAGAGCTCACTGGGCTGTTGTATGTTGTTGTTTTTGCTGTGGTGATGACGGGAGTGGTGGTTTTCCCATGAGGGCTGAGGGTCAAGCAATGATTTGGATTTTTTAAAGTAAAAAAGTTTTTTAAATGACTAAATAAGTAAGCCACGGAGATGAGAAGTACAGCATAAGGAATATAGTCAATAATATTGTGATAACATGGTGTGTTGGCAGATGGTGACTCCACTTATCTTGGTGAGTATTGAGCAAAGTACAGAATTGTCGAATCGGTATGTTCGTGCACTTGAAATGAACATTGTATATCAATTACACTCCAATGATAAATAAAAATCTTTTAAATAAATGAATAAAGAACAATGTTGCTGAGGCGCCTGGGTGGCACAGCGGTTAAGC
>NW_023210613.1:0-557 GCF_002007445.2 Ailuropoda melanoleuca
TCACCGCCTTCCCAACAAAGCTAGCTGGGCAGTGGGTTCTACCGAAGGGATAGTTAGAGCACAGAGTAAGCGCTGGGGTATACCAAGGCAATCAGGATGATTCCTGCTCTCAAAAATGTAATCTGCTACTGGAAAGCCTTGTTTATTGATGAAAACCAAATCTAGGGAGCTATATCAAAGGTCCTTGCACAAGTAGGTCCTCCCATCAGCCTCCTGTGAGCAGTCAGCAAACAGTTTACAACTCTTACCCAACTTCTATTGATTGACTAAATAGATATGGTGGGTTTTAGATCATCATTCTTGTCATAATGGGACAGGAAGGTTCATGATGTGAGAGAGCAACACTGGATCAACAGTTCAAACAGCATATCTGATAAAGACGCTGAGAAGCACACCTGTTGTATAATAAAGAATTTGACCAGGGGCTCCTGGGTGGCTCAGTCATTAAGCGTCTGCTTTCGGCTCAGGGCATGATCTCAGAGTCCTGGGATCGAGCCCTGCATCGGGCTCCTCTGCTGGGAGACTGCTTCTTCCTCTCCCACTCCCCCTGCTTGTGT
>NW_023210614.1:0-4049 GCF_002007445.2 Ailuropoda melanoleuca
AGGCGCCCCTCTTGGGTTCCCTTTATTCAGCCCCACAAACAGACTTTTAAAACAGGCTGGGCCACATGCAGTTTCCAAGGATATGACCGTGACTACGAACTTACTGACTTTTAAAAAAAGATTTTATTTATTTATTTGTCAGAGAGAGAGAGAGAATGAGAGCACAAGCAGGGGGAGCAGCAGGCAGAGGGAGAAGCAGGCTCCCCCCCTGAGCAGGGAGCCTGATGCAGGACTCGATCTCAGAACCCCAGGATCACAACCCGAGCTAAAGGCAGACACTTAACTGACTGAGCCACCCAGGCGTCCCTTACTCTGACTTTAAAAACCTTATTGACGGGGGTAGAGGCACCTGCCACAGAAGCCTAACTGGTCAGACCTGGCGGCCCATCTGCTGGGAACGGGTGACAGTGGCGAAAGACAGGGGAAGGGGAGGAGGGGACGGGAGATCTGTTCCCCCTCCCTTAGGGCTGAGGAATTAGGCACCTGCGGGAGGAGGTGAGTCAGAACCGTGAGGCACAAGCTAACAAGGAGGCAGTCTGGCTGGCCAGAGAGAAGCCTCTGGGACTTTTTGGACAAGGCTGCCAATAGCTCCTGGTACACGGAAACTGGGGGTGGGGGTGAAGGAGCAAAGAACAGGGACACAGTCTTGGGCGCAGATGGGTCTGGGCCTGAGTTCCCGCTCTGCCCATGACTTGCTGTTCCTTGGGCCCCATGCCTCCCCCAGCCTCAGTTTCCATGTCTGGAAAATGAGGCTAACCACATCTATCTTTTATGTCATTGGTCATGGATGACAGGAGGTAATGGGTATCAAGATTAGTATGTACTGAGCACAAGTAAGCATTAACTGTCATTACTAGTACTGTCAACACTGTATTACTGCATGGCTGAATTTCCCCACGGCTCGCCAGGCACATCGCCATTGGCCAGTATGATACCTGTCCCCGTGACAGGGCTTTTTTCCATCTAAAAGGAGCTTGTGACCAGCTGCTCTATTAATGTGGGTCGCACTCTATGTCTTCATCCATATACATCACTCGAATTGAAGTGCTGACTCTCCCATCCTAATAATAATACTCAATATTTTCGCCCAACACGTAAGACCTGAGGCACATACTATTTAACACATGTGCTATTTTAATGTTATTTTATGATCCCTGAGAGTAAGATGACTCACAAAGGGGACATAATATCCCATCATTTCCTTTAACTTTGAAAACTCGGTGTTCTTTAAACTTACCTTGCAACTTGTGTCCATTCTTCATACAGATTAAAAGTCATCAAAGGTTCAGGCAGTTCCCGTAAATAGGAATTTAAAGCACCTGAAATAGTTAACACTCACTTTGAGTATGTCCAGGGGTAAGCCTGGGAATCTCGGGACATATTATTTTTTGCAAATTGAAATGATCTCAATTGTAATCTGCCAAGAATATCTAGAACAAGCCATGAATCAGCAGGAGAAGTTGGAGCATGAAGTGTTCCTAAAACAAATTCCGGCCCTTGCAAGATAGATGGAGGGGTCAGTGGAAAATAAAATTAGCTTCAAAGTCACCTTCTAATGGACATCATTTCCCCAGGCAGATCTAGACTGTGAAGAAGAAAGAAGGGAAGGAAATACAAGCAGGTCTTTAAATATTTGGGTTATAAGCTACCTTCACCTTTACTTAATAATCAGGAAAACAAAGGAAAAGGGGTGTGTGTGGGGGGGTGTATCCTTATTCAGTTTTATTTGTCATTTCAGTTTGTCCAATTAAACCTATATGGGCAGACCATTTCAATTTTATCTGTCACTAATCCAAAATGAACATTGGATTGTTACCTGGTGATCTGTCTGAGACGGGACCCGACCCCCACCCCCCCAGGGTAACTCCTCACAGCTCACCTGCGACAGCGTGGGGGTCAGAGTAGAACTCACCCAGGTGGGAAGTAGAACAGTCTAAAGCGGCTTTCAGTTTCTTTAACTTGGAGGCCCCAGCCCCAATTCGGAAAAGGCCCTAAAGACAACAAAAAGCCATTAGCATCAAGTTCAAGTTGTGGGCTTTACACTGAGCAGCAGTTCACATCTGATGCAAGAGCCTTCTGCCCCAGCCCGACTCCCACACACCNCTGATGCAAGAGCCTTCCGCCCCAGCCCGACTCCCACACACCTCATCTTTGAGGGCAGGGACGCTGCCTGCCTTGCAGGGCGACCAGGAAGGAGGACGGGACCGAACATAGGCAGGCAGAGGGGCAGACCGACAGGCAGAGAGCAGTTCACTCCTGATCGGTGAGAGCTCTTGCCCTGCCCCATTGCTAAAATATCCGGGCCTATTAGAAATCCATTTAAATGCAGTATTTTATACTTCCACAGGGTTGACTGCTATAGGTTTTCTAAATTTAGGATTTTTTTTTAATTGACATCTAATGAAAAATTGCTAGGCCAGGCTGTTTGTCATTTTCACTGCCCTAAAAGTTACTTAGAGAAGAACACATGAAGGTCAACCAAGAAAGACAGGACTACGAAGACACTGGCCCAGGATAAGGCGTGGGTTTTAAGCAAAATTAATCTAGGCAGGGTTTCTCAAGCTCAGTAGTGCTGACATTTCAGGCTAGATAATTCTTTGTTGTGGGGGCCTGTCCTGTGCACTGTGAGCTGTTTAACAGCAGCCCCAGTCTCCATCACTAGAGCCAGTAGCAAACCTGCCTCCAAAACTGTGACAATCAAAAATGTCTCCAGACCTTGCCAAATATCTCCCAAAGGGGACAGCATTGGCCCCGGCAGAGCAGCTCTGATCTCAGCTACTAGAAGTTGGGGGTCACATCAGTGGGGGACGGGGCAGTGCCTGGAAGCAAACATAAGGAGGGCTTCTGGGCTATTCCTTAATCTGGGTGCTGACCACACGAGTGGGTTCAGTTTGTGGAAACTTCTCAAGCTGTTCACTTATGATACAAACACTTTCTATGTATATTATACTTCAGTAAGGTTTTTAAAAGAAAAAAAAAAAAAGACGTGGTGTTTGATTTAACCCCCTACCATGCACTCACTCAGGTATGAACACAAGAAGTAACAAGACCTGCCCTGCTTGGTAAGTGGAGTTTGGGGGGTAAGGATTCCATAATATAAGTATGTAAATACCCCCACCAAAATGCATAGTACTACCCAAATGTAAGATGCTGCTATAAGCAAACTAAAGCTCACGGAAGCTCTCGTCCTAGCGCCTCATGAAACTCAGTGTCATGGGGGCACCTGGGTGGCCCAGCCCATTAAGCATCTGCCTTCTGCTCAGGTCATGATCTCAGGGTCCTGGGATCGAGTCCCATGTCAGGCTCTCTGCTTAGTGGGGAGTCTGCTTCTCCCTCTCACTCTCCCTCCTGTGCTCTCCCTCTCTTTCTCATTCTCTCAAATAAATAAGATCTTTTTAAAAATTAAGGGGCGCCGGGATGCCTGGGTGGCTCCATCAGTTAAGCATCTGCTTTTGGCTCAGGTCATGATCCCAAGGTCCTGGGATCAAGTCCCGAGTCAGGCTCCCTGATCCACGGGGAGCCTGCTTCTTCTCCCTTTGCCTCTCTCTCTCATGAATACATAAATAAAATCCTGTAAAAAAGTTTTTTAAAAAATGAAATTCAATGTCATGAATCACAACCAGAGTCGAAAATGAAACAATCAAGTGGGGCCAAAGAAAGTCAGAGTGCCCCACAAGCGGAAAAGGGAAATGTTCTGTGAAGCTCGATTCATTCAGTGTCTGTTCCAGGGATCACATGCAGGGGACCAATTTAAAATGTGGGTCATGGCGACAAGCTGGAAAGCCGTCAGGTAGGTGGTGGCAGGCGGGGCCCCCAAGTGCCTCTCACCTCCTCCTTCATGCCCATCTNCAAGTGCCTCTCACCTCCTCCTTCATGCCCATCTCCAGGAGCAGCATGACGCAGGCTTCCATGGGCAGGGCGATCTCACGGCCGCACCGCTTTAGGTGTACTTCCAAAGGCGTCCCAAAGGCTGGCTTCTCCGCCCACTTATCTAGAGCAGCAAACCGTCCAGTAAGACACGCAGCAATCTCATGGCATCACTGGGGAGT
>NW_023210615.1:0-16028 GCF_002007445.2 Ailuropoda melanoleuca
CACACACACACACACACACACACACGTGATGGGGGGAGGGGCATAGGGAGAAGGAGAAGCAGACTCCCTGCTGAGCAGGGAACCCTCTTCCGGGCTGAATTGGAAGACCCTAAGATCATGACCTGAGCTGAAAGCAGACACTTATCCCACTGACCAACCAGGCACTCTGCATGCCCACCCCCCACATGCATCTTCTGTACCTTCTCAACTGTTCTCTTTCCTACCTGCTCCCTTTTAGTCTCCCAACAGGTTGCCAGAAAAAAAACCAAAAAACAAAAACAAAAAATGACTTACAAAACAATCACAAAGCAACAATGACAACAAAAACCAACCAACCTACTAAATAAACCAAAACCAAAGCCAAAACCAAATGGAAGAAAAAAAAACAAACCCAACTTCATAACCTTGCTGTTAAGGCTCTGAAAACTGACTCCTTCCATCACAAAATAGGCCCCCCCTTCCCAGCTGTCAAATATGTATGCCCCCTCCCCCGGGCCCAGAGGAGGATATACACCTTCCTCTGCTAAGCCTTTCAGCCCAGAATAGGCCCCTTGCCATGGGTATCGAAGAGACCCTCTCCCTGAGTCTCCCTCCAACATCCCTTTATCCTCCATCTGTATACTCAAGGCTCCCCTTCCTTCGGGGCTTCACGGATCTAGGCCAACGACTCCCATTTGTCCTGGATTCTCATATTCTTCAGCGTGGGGCCCCTTCAACACCATACCAGCCCTATTGCAGTCTGGATGACCTCTCCTCACGTAGCATGGGTGTGTGATATTGCTGCAAGGCCCCGTCCCACAATGCCGGATGCCAAGGAAAGATAATGGAGGAGAGGGACAGTTTCCCCTGCCCTGACGTCTGCCTTTCCATTTCTCTTTATTTCCTGATAAATTTCTCCTAACGGTCAACAACAGCAGCTCCCATTCCCTTATTTTCCAAGACTGGTTTTGACCTAAAGGACCATTTCCCTCTTGCTCTCTGGGGCCGCTGTCTAGCACCCTTCTGAGTGTGCACTTTCCCCAGCTTCCCCTTCGTCTAGCCCCAGGGCACCCCTTCCATATCTGTCCTGGGGCCCTCAGTCATTCCCTCTTTCTCTCCCATAAACCCATCCAGCGTCCTTGGCTTAAAGTTTCCCAACTCTTTTCCGCTTCAAAACTTCCATTCCCATTTCCTTGGCACAGGAATAGCTAGGCTGCAAGTTCTCACTATTTGCATTTAATAGCTCTGCCTGGTCTGCTAGGTTCAGAGGGCTTATGGACTGTGACTTCCCCCAGACTCAAACCAGCTTGTCATGAAATCATCAGATTCAGTCACCTCTCCAAAAGAACTAGATGCCAACATTTTTCTTTGGCATTCTGCTTAGTGGGCATCTGGTCTTAGTATTGCTAAGTACCCAATTTCACCAAGCCAGTCAAGCGTTCCCCACATCATTCACTAAAGCCAGAAGTAGGGTAGGCATGTGTGTGTGTGTGTGTGTGTACACGCATATACCCCATAGACACACGTGTGTGTGCGCACACACACACAGCTACTGTGAGAAACTAACCTCAGGTTAAAAGTCTGAATATAATATGGAAGAAATGAAGCAGGGTCACGCTAAGAGTTCCGAAAACACATCATGTGTTTTCATTTTTCCTCCTATAACTGCAAAGTACAAAAGCCACAGCTTCTGTATTTAAATTTACCAATTATCCTGTGTCATTAAATTTCCATTAACGTTTTATTCCTGGTATCAGTCTTACTTTTGTTAGGGCACTTTAACCCGTTCCTGCTCAGGTGACACCTTTCGACTGTTTCACCTGACAACAGGTCTCTTGTGCCAGCAGAGGTATCCGTCATCCTGGCGTCTTTCCTCAACATCACCTACATTTGGGAGTGCCATGGTGGGACACTATTGAAGAGCTTGGTACTGAGAAATATTCTCCCTAAAGAAGCTATAAATACCTAAAATGATAATGGAAAGTTCCAAGTGTTATTAAAAGTGGAATGGTAAATGGTATTAAAACCATTAACCAACACATACAGATCAGAGCAGAGAGAAGGAGAAGCCAAAAGGACTCTAGGGTTAAATAGGAAGGGATTAAAGCTGGCGGGCTTAACAAAATAAGCCATTGGTCAAAAAAGAGATAGGCCAACAAAGAGGATATAGCTCGTGGAGAGTCCATGAGACAATGGCTGGCAGGGTCCACTGGCACACTGCCAGGGAGAGAAGCCAGTGTGAGTAGCCAGTCTACTGTGAGGGTGGGAGCAACAGGCTAACAGAGCCAGATGCTGTTATGCACTAAGAAGTTCTGATTGTTTGCTCGGACCTTCTGACAATTTGCACCCCACCCCTTTTTCCAGTCCAGCTTATAAACATGAAACAATTGTGTCTAAGACAATCCAGCCCATCTCCTTGGAAAGAATCTTTTTTGCGGTCATTTTTATTGCGTTCCGATTTCACACATCAGGCTCTTATGAGATTTTCAATGTGAGTCAGCCTCCCGGAGTGTGATCAACTCTGGAACATTGAAAAGATTGATTCCTCTGAGGTTTTACAGCTGATAGCCAAACTGCATACCTAGGACAGAGACCGAGATTTGTTTCCTGAAATTGATTCTCCCTTCTTCTGTGAGTAGCAGAACTTCTGAATTTTAGCTAGATACATGACCTCACAAAATAAAGACCATATTTCCTGCTTCCCTGTACTTGGGAGCCATATGACTATGTTCTGGCAGAAGAAACATATGCGGAAGTGATATACACAAGTTCCAGGTCTTGACCTTAAAGGGAAAGGATATGCCCATGTGCCCTGTCCTTGCCCTTTTTTCTCCTTCCTACTTGCTGGAAGGTGGACAGGTACTCTGACAAGATAAAAAAAATGGCTTAAAATATGGTGCATTCAGGAACCCAGGTCCCCAAGACGATGGAGTCAACAATTCATCCCTGAACTTTTTTGCTCGCAGTGATTACCTGAGAAATAACTAACATCTATGCTCTTTAAGCTATTATTTAGTTGGATAGAGGAACCATATCTAGCAAATAGTGAACCATAATTAGTTCTTTTAGAGGACCTCCATGACACCTTCTCCAGGCCATTTGCTTTCATTCATTTCATTGGGGGCCTTTCTACCAGAAACACCTACAGTAAGTCCAGCGAATGCTGTAATCGAACGAACAATATGATGAAAATGGAATACCAGAGTACTAAGAAAATATGCACAGGGACAAGTTAAAAGGGAAAAATGATAACAACCACCATTATTGAAAACTCATTACCCGTTGAGCACATTAAAGGATTAGAATATTTAACTGGCCCAACAACTCAATTTGATAGCTATTATTTCTATTTTTACAAATAAGTAAACCAAGGCACAGGGAGTTGAGGATTTTCTCTGAAGTAACACAGCTAGAAAGTAGCAAACCTAGGATTACAATCCAATCCTATCTGAATCCAACACGTTATACTGGCCAGGTCAAGCCCCAAGAACGAGTCAAATTGGTAAAACAGCAATTCTCACACCTTTACACATCCGCATCCTGGCTGTGGCAGGAGGCCAGACTGGGAGGAAGTCAAGATGATGTGTTTCAGAAAGATTTTATTCTTACTTATTCAATCCCCCAATGCTTACGTAGAGGAAGAGGAGGGATTGTTCAGGATAACGAATGCAGAAAATTCATCCGATTATTAACTTGTAGGACAAATAATCATTACTTCAGTCTAGCACTTCCTGTGGAATGACTTGGGTGTCTGAGCAGACTGTGCTTAAAGCCTGGTGTCAACTGTGTCTTAAATATCATGGTGACCCGGACCACACTGATCAGCGCTGATACCCCTTTAACAAGTCCCCAGAAAGGTGTAAATGTTTTTAACCAAATCATTTTATCTTGAAATAACTCCCATATTTAAAGGGCATTGATTTTTTAAAATAATTTTTTAAGACGCTAAATTACTGTTCTCCTTGTTCACCTGTTGCATCTTAGAATAAATATTAAAATGGAGTGCTCATCATACCAAGCGTAGCTTTTGGGAATGCAGCGACGAATAACCCCGGGAGGGCCCGTCGGAGTGGAAAGCACTCATCCTTGTAAATAATGAATCACAGAAAAGTGCAACAGACAGAATCCTAGAGGTACAGAGCACCCACAATGTGGGGGCTCTTGGCCCTTCCTCCAAGGAGGGAGGTTTTCGGGGCTGCCCCGTCTTTTCTCCCTTGGTACCCGACCATTCTCCGTTCATCCCCACGAGTCTCTCAGGAGAGGGCACTGGGAGAGAGTGACTGTGTGTCAGGTAGATACTTGCCTGTCAAACACACTATAAAATATATTTGTGCCAAAATATATAAAATTGAAATATGAGCAATCTGGTCAACGTCTCTTTCTTCTGGACTGGTGACCCAGCATTGTTGTAGGAGAGGTGAACCTCCCTCAGTTTCCTAAGAAAAACCGCAAAGCTCAATTAACTTGGTAGTTTTTAGAAAATATAATTTGCTTAATTAATTTTAGGACTAGCTTTGTATATCATGCTGCTTACCATTATTAAATGTATCTATGTGGTATTTTGTCAGTGATTCCTTGAAAACCTCGTCAGGAAAGAGTCGGCATCAAAATCAACATCAAATAAGGACATATCTGGGGCGCCCTGGTGACTCAGTCAGTTAAGCGTCTGCGTCTTCTCTTCAGCTCAGGTCATTATCACATGAGTTGTGAGATCGAGCCCCACGCCCAGCTCCACGCTCAGTGGGAATCTGCTTGGATATTCTCTCCCTCTGCCCTTCCCCCATGCTCTCTCTCTCTCAAATAAATAAATCTTTATAAATAAATAAATAAATAAATAAGGACATATCTTCAAAATTATTTAACTTTTTAGCTGTAAAAAATTTCCCAAAGCAATTAGACAAATGGCTACCAAGCTACCAAAAAGGGTTGTCTATGGAGTAGTAAAGGCAAGGGAATCCATATTCGGAGAGCTGTAGCATCAATACAGAATTTTGACATTATTATATTTTTGGGCACAATAAAGTACACTGATTTTTGACGAGTGCTGTCAAAATCCTATTACAATCATAATCCCGAATATCATATGGTGGGGAAGCAGACCAAAGATGTGGCTCAGACCGACCAGTAACCAAAAGAATATAAAATGTTTAAAAAGAAAACCTCTTACTTCCAAAATTTGTATTAAACTTCTGTTTTTATTTCCGTGGAAGGTAATAGCCTCGTTTATATGGGTACATTTGAATATTGAGCCAATTCTAGTTTGTAAGTTATGTGACATTCTGTGCTAAACACAATATAATTTCAAGTACTAATAATAAGTTCCACACGTGTTATTACTTTTGAAAAATCACTGAAAGAAAAACACCTCAAAGAAGAATATCTGTTTTAAACAGAGGCATGAAAACAGTCATGAACTTAGCAGTAGGAAAATGGTTCAAGAAGCAACAGTGTATCCAAAGATAAAATAGGACCTAGCCAGAAAGATGTTCTTCTCAACAGTTCGGACTTGTGGAAATACTGGCAGTAGAATGTGCGTTGGAAAGGCAGGACACAAAGTTGAGTATGCAGTGTGAACTCGTTACCAGACTCCGGTCCTGGGACCCAGCCATGGTAGAAAGGAGGTTGGACCCCAAAGGCACGGGCAAGCCTTTATTGGGGTAACGGCTGCTGCCACGAAAGGGAGACCCAGGCATGACAAAAGTGTCAGACTGGCTCCCCAAACAACAGCCAGGAAAAGTTCTGAAGGACTTGGGGTGGGAAAGGAGTGACATGTGGGCACCTAAGGGCAGGGTTTTATTGGCACCTGCGCACTTCAAGGTGATGCTTCTTCACATGTTAAATGTCTGCCCCTGGGCAGGATTTTTAGTGTTATGAAAGTTCAGCACCGGGGTCCATCTCGGTGCACACTGGTTTGGGCCTGTCTGGGCTTGCTCCTCGGCTGGGGCTTTGCTCTTCGAGAAAAGTGGTCACAGGCCACAAGGAGCTTTCCAGGTGCACAGAGCCTTGCTCTGGTCCCCGAGGTCCCCAACGGTCTCAGCCTGAGCCTTGTAAACAGCGAAGTGAAAGAAGTGAGCAGAGACAATGGCTAGAAGAGTAAAGAGAAGGTTCCATTCACTGAGGTTGTTTCTCAGTGGGATTTTGAGTAATTCTTATTCTCTTTTTTGTATCTTTTGTACATATTCTTTCTTTCCCCTTTCCTTTCCTCCTCCTCCTCCTCTTAGCCACCCTTCCTCTATTTCTCCTTCCCTCTTTGGATTGATTACCTGCTAAGTTTCAGGCAACATCTAGACACAGAGAAAAACCAGATACAAATAACAGCATCCTCTGAGGAAGCAGAAACCCCCTGAGAAGCCCTGAAGCTTCCAAAATGGCTATAGGCAGATTGAGGATGCCATTCCCATCCCGGGGCTGTCAGAAATGGGGGTAGAGAGTGTCATTCTGAAACACGTAATAACAACAACAACAAAAAACAACCCAAACTTTGTATTTTCAAGTGAAATGTAGCCGGTGGTTATGCTGTTGTAAATTGCGGACATCTTTGGACAAATACAGACTATAGATTTTTCCATACAGAAATGCACGATCTAGGGGCGCCTGGGTGGCTCAGTCGTTAAGCATCTGCCTTCTGCTCAGGTCATGATCCCAGGCTCCTGGAATCGAGCCCCGCATTGGGCTCCTTGCTGCAGGGAGCCTGCATCTGCCTCTGCCCCTCCCCCTGCTCCTGCTCTCTCTCTGACAAATAAATATTTTTTAAAAAAGAAAACAAATGCAGGCACTAGAGACTTCGGCAAGATCTGCTGACGGGTGTGAAGAAGCACGAGTCATTTTGGGTTCCCCGCAGAGGATCCTGGAGAACATTCTGCGGCTGTGAAGGCTCAGCGGCGGACAACTGCCGCGGGAAGCAACTCAGCTTTGGCGCCCCTGCCACTTGTCACACACCTGCTTCTGACTTAGTGCCTTGTGGGTGGACTTCGGGATCCGAGAGGGAGACAGGAAGGCCACCGCTAGGTTCTTCGGATCCTCTGCAGCCTGGAGGCCTCTTTCCAAAATGCTTCCTGCTCTCCTGGACTCCCCTCTTCAGGTCTGAGGGACAGACTCCCCAGCTGTCTCCCCAGGGGAGCCCTCAGCAGGGCCTCTGAAGGCCCAACGGGTGGCAAAGACAAAAGCCATTTATGCCTGGTGACTGAGCAGCCGTGGGAGAATATGAACGCTTTCTCTTTCTCAGACCTTGCCATACAGTGTTTCTTTCTTACAGTTCTTTTTTTTCCCCCTTTCTTTCTTTCCTTTTTCTTCTTTTTTGGTCTGAGAGGCTATTTGAAAGACCAGCTGAATTGTAGCTGGGGAGAAAAAAAAAAAAATTGAAAAGACAAGTAAGCATCCAGAAACCTGGAAAGAAAAAAGAAAATCTCATGACTATAACTCTGACCTCAGCTGACTCAAATAAGGTGTTCATTACCAAACGATTAGAACCACCTACACAGGACAAAGTGAATTTCTAATCAACAGGTAGTAATAGCAAAACCCCCTCAACGGCCAAGAAGCATTAGAGTGGATTATCCATGAAGAGAGGATTAGAAAAAGAGAGACCCGGGATCCAGAAAAGGAAACCCCAGCGGGCCAGCTGGCTAATGTTTGGGATAATAATTCCAAACGTATTAAAATAAATTGTAAGAAAGAAAAGGCTGAAGGCAATAAAAGCAAGCTTCACACGATACTGTATATTGTGGATCAAATCATGCACATTTGCAGTAATCACTTCCCCAGAGGCAGGCAGAAAAGGCACCACCAGCGGAGACCGTAGAACTTAAAGACACAAAGCCTGATGTGTGCTAACAAGAGTTGCTAGTAGGTGGGGCGGGGGACTTATCACAGAGTCGGCCTGATAGACACCCTCCTGGTCCATTTTTCTGTGGCCTGGGGACCATTTCACCGTGTTGAAATGGGAAGGAAATAGGAGTAGAGGACTTCACTCCTCCGCGGTCCTAAATGCTATCTTGCTGGAGGACTTCATTCCCATAAGCGAGCACAGAAATGTCTTTTCCTTCTTCACACTTAGGGAGTTTTGCCAGCGATGCAGATGTGGAGGGTTCAAACCCCTTTGTCCTCCTCGCAGCTCTGTTCTACCAGGGAAAGCATGAGGATTCAGAAGCTGGCGGGAGAGGGGAGTGACCTGTTCTTGTTTTCACCGTATCCAGAGCCTGACTTATCTTGAGTATCTGCCATTTTCTTGTTGAGTGTATCTTGCCTACTTGAGGTGGTCTTGTGTTACTTCTGGGAAATCTGCACATGCTATCTATTCAAATGCCTTCCGTGATTTTTTCCATTTTTAGTCTAGGTCAATAAAGTCCACCAGCCAGCCTAAGCTGGGGGGAAATCACTGGGCGCCAACCCTTCGTTCCTGTAATTACAGGCTCCTTCTTACACGTTTTCTTTGTGAAGTCTGAAATTCCTTTCTCCTTATTTTTTGAGGGAGTAATGGTGTCTTCACTGAGGAGTCTCCTTTCTGAGTGGATTGGACAGTATGTGATTGAGTCCTTGGCTCAAGTGAATACCATCCATTGAATTACGAAATACCTAACTGCTGTAGGCACTGTTTGAGGCAAAGTGAGTACAAGATGGTTTTATGGTTTATCGGGAAATTGGACATGCAATACATAATCAGAGCAGTGGGTTGAGAAAAAGAATAAAGGCTTTCAGAGGGTTCCTTGGGCAGCCCAAAGAGAAAGCTTCTGATTCTTTTAATGACGGTGCAAAGAAATGTCTGGAAAGGATCTGAATGTGAATTAACCTTGAAGGAAGAGTAAAAGCCAGAGGTCAAGGATATGTGGGAGAAGCACATGTGAGGGGAAGAGCAAGAGGCAAATGGCTGCCCCGGAGCAGTTCAGGGAGCTGCAGGAGTCGGCCGTGGCTGGATGGCAAGCGTGTGCTGGCATCTCGAGGTTGGCGGGGAGGCAGGAGGCTAGGGGGAGGTTGCAGGAGAGGACAGAAGGCAGGGGAGTCAGGAGCCAGCTCATCCCCACTATGATGCCCCATCAAGGAATTTCACCAAGGCAGGGTCTGCTGGGCGCTGAAGGCCGCCCTAGCCACCTTCTACTCGTATTCTACCTTCCGGCTAACTACATCTTGCTGACTATACCAGTGTCCTCTGATCTGGGTAGCTGTTCATCTGGTTGATCTTGATTCGTGTTGATACACGAGAATGTCAGGAGCCCCTTATGTAATTTGCCTCCTTTCGTAGATTTCTCAAGGAATCAGATCAAGGTTGAATCTGTTTTCCCCAAACCTGGCGTTGCCTTGTACAACCGTCTAACCAAAGAGCTGCAAATCTGCCAAACAGGGTTTAGAGTGGGAAACTGGGGACCTGGACCCACCAGATCAGTTCAAAGCTGACTGGTCTTACCTCAAGCCTACCAAGCTGTTGCACTGCAGATGGGAACGAGAGACGTCTGTGTTTGTGAGGAGCGGGGAAAGCTAATAGGTTCAGTCTAGTAACATAATTGTTGAGAGTAAGGATTTTTTTTAATAAAAATTGTTCATTTATGGAATAATGCTTGTGGAATCAAGTGAAGCAGCAGAGGATAGATACGTCTGAGGGCAAAATTATAATTCATATTAATCTACACTAAACACAATAAAACAATGTAAGAATGGAAGCAGTCCGATCTAGTGGTTACTGGCCTGGGCATGCTGGTCAGACAGACTCGGTTTAAAATCCTGGGCACGCCACTTATTAGCTAGGTGACCATAGATAACTTACCGGATTTCTCAAAGCCTCAGTTTTCTTATCTGCCAAATGGGAACAATGGTACCAAGCCCTAGAGAACTGGAGTGAGGATTCAATGAGATAACATGTCTTAGGTGCGTGCGTGATGCCGGCCAGATAATGGCCATGTGTTCGCTGGTGCTATTTTAAACCTGATGGGATAAGTAGGTTCTTGGCTCCTCCGTTAATTGCTCCAGGAGTAATTGTTGATGTTTCCTACCCATCCTTTACCCCATGAGGCTGGGCTGGCGCCCCTGCTAAGAAATACATTCCCACAGCCTCTGATTCTAGCATTCCTTGGGAACACGTCCATGATGGAGTCCAGTCTCCCCCGGCCTGGGAGAACCTGGAACCCAGGGCTCGTGTCTTGTTCACCATTGGCTTGGCCCCATGTCTGCCACTGGGTCCGCTCGAATTCTCCAAGAATGACTTCTCTTAAAATAAGCTTTGGTTAAGAAGAAGTCTGTCATGATCAGAAATGCATCTTTTTCACTCTGAGCCAAACTGCTGTTATTATGTCCAATAAACAATGCACGAAGGTTAATGACATTTAGGACGCTGTCCTGGATTTTAAACCAGGTTTCGCCAGTTTGTGGCTGTGACCTTAGGAAAGTTACTTAATTTCTCTGAGACTCCAAATTGCCATCTTTAAAAGGGGATAAGACCACAAAGGAGAGAAAATATGGAATGTGCCTGATATATTGTAGGCTCCCATCAAATGGGAAATTGCTGATTTTATTAATGTCATTTAAATTGTGTTAATACCTTTGCTGATGTTTTTGGGTACCTGGAATACCTCATAGTGTATGATTTTATTGACTACATAATAGTAATGAATATTTATTGAGGATTTTTATTTGCCAGGCACTGTTCTAAATGCTTTATTAATTTATTAATCATCATAGTAACTCTATGATAATGTACCATTATTATCATCATCCCATTTCACAGATAAGAATACTGAATAAAGAGAGATCAGCAATTTTCCTAATGCACACTTAAGTAATGTACAGACCGTAGACTCAACACCCAGGCGTCCAGGTCCATACCCTTGGCTGCACCCCTGTCAAGGACAGACCAAGAATGTGACTTAAGTGCACGGTGGAGGGAAGACTGAGATGCTAGCCTCTGCTCCGTTGCTTCAGAGACAAAATCCCTCCAACTCTGAGACTTTGTTTCCCCTCTGTAATATATGAGGACTCGTGTTTGTCCTCGCAGAACTCCAACGTCAAGTACAAACATACTACTTTTGATTTCCACAAAGGTCTCCTGGAAACCACATTGTGAAGGAAATCATTGCCAAGTTTTGCATATTTTCCCATAGGAATGGTGTTCTAATTGGGGCCTCAGAATCAAGTAAATCATTAATATGAGCCAAAATGTGCCAAAGGAGGAGATATAAAAGACCATAAACCTGTAGCAGGTTCTAACAAATAAAATTATCGTCCAGGTTCTGCAAAATAGGCACATAGTGAGATACCCAGATCCAGCAAATACATAAAGAGGAAAGCACCGCTAACAAACTGAACCCATGGGAACTCAGTGTCCTTGCTACCGGTAACCCCTAATTTATGATAATATCGCTGTGTTTAGAGGTTAGAATAAATTCCGAGGAAATCATTCTATGGCTTGTGACTTCCAAATTTCTCTGGGAAAGCAGAGGCATTCAAAATAATTCCAGTGACCTTCACGTTGCTCTTAGAATTAGTCTTTTCCAATTTAGTCACTATAGCTTCTAAATATTTAAGGGACCACGGAGGACACGTGGTTCAGAAGCCTTTTGAAACTGGTCTTTTAATTTATTTTCTGTTTTGTGATTCAACCTCCCTGCCACCTCGCTTCCCCTTGTCCATGTGAAGGACAACCGGAAAAAGGGGGAAACTGACAGAGTTGGGGAATATTTAGCTTCTTGTTCCTTTCCATTCTTATTAATAGACGGTGTTTTAGGGCTGGTTGCACAAATACATACCCACAGGAGAGCCAACCCCCTACCTAGAGATGTCCTGAGACCGTGTTGTCCAAATGGAACTGAAATAAAAGTTATATGTGCTGACGTAAACCATGAGGATTAAAATTTTTGAAGCAGTGATTACGTATATATATATATAATATTCAGAACAGTGATGATTATATATAATAATGATTATGTCATTATTAGTAAATGGAAGAAAGAGTTTATTGGACAATAGATGGGATTTCACAATTGTGAATAATAAAAGTATAAGGAAATCCAAATGATAGCTATTTTTTAGCACAATTTTGATGACTATGTTTTCCTCTGGCCCTTCTAAATGTTCTTATCTTTCTACAAAGAACAATTTCTTTGCAGCAATTTTTTTCAATTTCAAAAGACTCCCAGATAACGTGTCTGTTTCTCTTTATTTCAGTATGAAATCTTGAGTTGTATTCGTAGGCTGTTGTGTGGTTTTAGTGCATACTCAGGAATCGACCAAGTCTTCGCCCTGTGAAAACATATTTGTTAATAAAATAGAACCATTAATAACAGTACCTGAAAATGGAGATCTTATGTTTTAGCTCATTTTAAAAGTAAGGAAAGCTGAAAAGAGGTTGAAAATTTCTGGTGTCCTGTAATTCTAAGTTATTCCAGTAGATGGCACTGTTGTATAAAAACCGCCCATCAACTAGGGTTAAGGGACTAAGGAAAGATTTTTTTCTGTCTTTCTAGAAGAACCCTCTCTCCCGCAATGGACAAATCATAGGAAAGAGGTGAATAATGAAGAGAACATTTTTTTCTGTGGTACAATATGGATGGCGCTAATGGGAAAGTTGTATTCAAATGTGTGTATGTTTGGTAATTCCAGGGGCTGTACACTTTTATCTATATTAACCGAGTTTGCAAGGTTAACCCTCTCTTCCCATGCCTCAATCCCCAATTTGTGGGTTTTGTTTTGGTTTTTTTTAAAGATTTTATTTATTTGTCAGAGAGAGAGAGCACAAGCAGGAGGAGCAGCAGGCAGAGGGAGAAGCAGGCTTCCACTGAGCAAGGAGCCTGATGCAGGACTCAGTCCCAGGACCCTGGGATCATGACCTGAGCCGAAGGCAGCTGCTTAACCGACTGAGCCACCCAGACGTCCCTCCCCATCCCCAAGTTTAACAAACATTTGTTTTAAAGAAAGAGACCAAGAAACGCCAGCTGTATTTTGATTATTTCCCCATTATTACCACTCAGGTAACAGTGTGCAGTGATGGCTTGACCCAAGTTTTGCTATGGAGGTGGTTCATGTTTTCCACGGCTTGTTCACATTTCTAGAATGGCATGGTGGAAAGGTCATATGCTGTGTACCCAACAGAGTTCACATCTTGGCTTTTCCACTTGCTTGATCCCTCTTAGCTCCATGGTCCTGGTCTGGCAGGATTGAATCAATGACAAGTTGCAGTGGTACAGCTCTGAGAGATGAGAGGTCTCCGTATACACAGCCGGGCAACAGTCCCTGCACAGAGGGAGCCTCAATAAATGCTGGCTGTTGATATGAAAATTGATGTTGCCACAGGATCTGAGTAATCGATTCAGTTATTCAGTGATTACTTTCTGGTCTTATTCAAACTTCGAACGTTAGGGGTACCCTTAGGGGTAAGAAAATTGAGGTAAGAGAATGGCTAGCCTTTAGGTGGGATCAGTTCCTTCTTCAAGAAATACAGACCCACAGCTCCTTCAGAGTAACGCGGCTACACTGCGGTAAACCAGAAACAAAGCACTGTTTTGGTAAATCAGGAACTCCTCAGCGCTCAAGCCCGTGTGCGGCTGGTAGGGGGTGACGGTTGTCCGCGTGGCAATGGCTGACTCATGATTTCATACCCAAAATGGATCTTGTAAAACACATGGTGCAAAGCCCTTGTTTTTCATAAGAAACCTCAGGTTCAACAAGGTTTTGGGGGGTTTTCACAACAGTAGGTTATGTAAAGAAGTTAAACTTCGGTTCAGTACCATTAACTAACTGCTTCCGGGGCATCATTGCTTCTAGGCTGTCCCAGCGGACGAGGAACTTCGTATATGTATACTAACCCCATACATACACATACGTCTATTACTTATTTCTCTATCTACCTACACACACGTGCACACAGGCGCTCACACTCACAGTTTTACACTGACACCTCTGACTCTAAGCCCGCACCCCAGTGTTCATTCTTGGTGCGGTTGTCGTCCTTCTTTATTTGTAACCTCTTTCTCTGATGGTGAGAACCCTACTCTCTTTATATTTGTTTCTTTGTTCAGTTCTAGGATATACATAAAATACCTTCAGAAGAGCTAGCCCCCATCTCTGTTAGAAAACAAGTGGCCAGTAAAGGCCACTTTATGGTCTTTAGCTTTTAGCCTCACGGTATCAGGTCAAAATCACGTTTTCCAAATTTACTTAGGTTAGTTCCTGTTCTCCCCACTCCCTTCAGCATGGTTGTGTTATTCATTTGTTACACACGTAGGTTTTATTTGTTACTGTTCATGTCCCATTTGGGGTTTTCTCCATGTTCCTGATGATTTTAATTCTGTTTTGAGGCAATATTACATCCTTCTAAGAGTCAGAGCTATGAAAGACATATTCTGAGAGAAGGTGGCTTCCCCCTCATTCTTGCTGCCCCAGTCCCATTCTCCCATCCTTTCCAGCCCATTCCCACCCATTCTCTCTGATAACCTACAGAGTTTAATTTCTGGTGTTATCATCCCTATGTTTCTCTTTCACCAGGAAGCAGATAACGTGTATGTGTTCTTACGTCCTTTCATCTGTGAAAGATACCATACTATAGATAGGTTTTTGAACTTTGCTTTTTATACCTAACAATGTATCCTGGAAATTCCTTCTTACTGGTTCACAGAAATCTTCCTCTTTCTTTTTGACACCTACGTACTGCATATCTTTCCACTGGGAGGATGTATTATAGTTTATTCAACCCACGATCCTGCATGTGAGCATTGACGTTGTTTCTCGAATTGTCAATTAGAAACAGCACTGCAGCAAATAACTTTGTACGTATATATTTTTGTATTGTTGGATGGATGTCTTCAAGATAGATGCCTGAAGGTAGGGTTGCTGAATCAAAAGATAATTACCGCTGTGAAAAATGATTTTTGGTAGTTTCTTGAAAAGTGGAGCATATAATTACGATGGACCTAGCAATTCCACTCTAAAAGAGTTAAAAACAGTACCTGAACAGACACCTGTATGCCTACTTTCATAGCAGCATTATTCATAATAGCCAAAGGTGGGGGCGACCCGAGTGTCCATTGACAGATGAATGGATAAACAGAACGTGGTCTCCACGTGCAATGGAATAGTATTCAGCCATTAAAAGGAATGAAATTCTGGTTCATGACACAGCATGCATCAGAAACATTAGTCCTTCGAGAAATAAGCCATACCCAACATGAGAAAAATGATTCCACTTCTATGAGGTACTTAGAGTGATCAAGTTCATCGAGACAGCAAATAGAATAAAGGTTATTGGGGGTTGGGAGAAAGGAATTGGGGAGTTAATGTTTAAAGGACACAAAGTTTCTGTTTGGGAGGATGACAAGATTCTGAACACGGATGGTGGTGATGGTTGCACAATTTACTTGTCACTGAATTGTGCACTGAAAAATGGTTAAAGTGGTCAATTCTGTCATGTATATTTTATCACAATGAAAAACAATTAAAAAATATGTACACAGGTAGCTTTGTTAGGTATTGCAAATTCCCCCCCACAGGATTGTATCCATTTTCAGTGCCTATTTCCCCACAGCCTCTCCAACAGAAGGTATTATCAGCTTTTCCATTATTGCGAATCTGAGATGTGAGAAATGGCTTCTCGATATAGTTTTAATTTCTCTAGTTGTGTGGGAATCTGAATATATTTTCAGATCACCGAGGGCTGTTTTTTATCCTTTTTTGTGAATTGTATGTTCATATTTTTTCCTCATTTTTTTAGTGGATTTTTGGTCCTTTTTAAGATAATATGTACACACACACATAAACATACACATTAGGGATATTAACTTTTTATCTGTAGTACATGTCGCAAATATTTTCTTCCAGTTTGCCGGTGGTCTTTCGACTCTGACTATAATGCTTTTGCCATGTAGATTTTTTATTTTGATGCAGTAAAATTTATTGATTTTTTTCTTATATTGTCTCTTTGTGTTTGAGTCGTACTTTAAAAGCATTCCCCCCACGCTGAGGTTGAAGAAGGATTCACAATATGTTCTTGTATTTGTATGGTTTAATTTTTTTTTTAAAGATTTTATTTATTTATTCGACAGAGATAGAGACAGCCAGCGAGAGAGGGAACA
>NW_023210616.1:0-557 GCF_002007445.2 Ailuropoda melanoleuca
GCGGCTGCTGCGTAAGGAACAGAAGGATCATCTGTTTTCCTTATCAGGCCTCAGCATAAGAGTCAGAGCTGGTAAACAGACTTACTCTCATTCAGATCTCCTCTTGAAGAAAGGGAAGGCAAATTGTAAAGAAGCAACAAAGAAGAAAAGAGAACTGATAAATTATACAACAAAGTAAGGCTGGGCTTTGTAGTTTAAGTGTAAATGAAACGGTCTGCTATAGTTGAGAGGTGTTATTAATGAACCCAGGTACGGACATCCGCTGTTACTCTTTCTGGACTTAACTGTTGTCCAGATTATATCCGTTACTTTTGGAAGCTATTCTAATTCATTCAACTCTCAGAGAATAAGCCTTCAAAGTGCTAATTTAGAAGTACCTTAATTGAAAAAGTATAAGGAAAAAAATTAGGATCTTTTAAATGGTGTTTGCACTGTGTTTCAGAAATAAGAAACGTGTGGAGGAGTAAAGAGGCTCCTTCGAGAACAAAAGAAGAATTTGATCTTTCCCATTTCTGGTTCAGTTTTAGCAATGACAGATCGCACTGGCATAAAAAAAA
>NW_023210617.1:0-557 GCF_002007445.2 Ailuropoda melanoleuca
ACCAAACTTAAATAATCTAGTAAATGGAAATGGAGTTGAGATTTTTTAAAAAAAGATTTTATTTATTAATTTATTTAGGCAGAGTGCAAGTGCGGGAAGGGGCGGAAGGAGAGAGAATCCCAAGCCGACTGCGCGCTGAGCATGGAGCCAGACGCAAGGCTCAATCTCACAACCCTGAGATCAGATTTTGATATTACATTGAATAGAAGAAAGGATATCCGAACTAGTGAATTAGAATATGCAAGAAGATCTCAAAGTCTTCCAGAGGTAATCTTGCCCTTTGGAATCTATTCTGTTTACAACCCTTCTGATGATTTCCCATAGCTTTTGGGAAACAGCCTGAAGACCTGTACCGATATTCTATCTAGCACATAATTTTCCTGAACTGTCTTCCTATATGCCATCCTTTTATGTTTGCCTTCACAGTAGCCACATATCAAGCATTTAAAAAATATTTATTCACTGAATGAATAAATGAGAGAGAGAGGGAAATGATACATTTATTTCCCACATCAAATTTTGTTTACTAAATCATTTTGGTTCTTATTCCATAATGC
>NW_023210618.1:0-557 GCF_002007445.2 Ailuropoda melanoleuca
TCTTTGCTTTCCCGCTATCTCTTTATGAGATGATTGTCACCTCTGGTCATTTTCTTGTGGGTCTATCAGATTTTTCTGTTTATTTGTTTGTTTTGTTTTTAATCTAATGTTATTAGAACATTTTCTTTTTAATATGGGGATCCAGATTCATGGCTAAACACGTTTTTATTTTAATACACAAATGTGCACTGGAATTGAGCAGAGTGCAGATTGCCACGGGTGGGGAATGGAAGATGCTGGTCAAAGGGTATAAACTTCCAGTTAGAAGGTGAATACGTTCTGGGATCAAATGTGCAGCATGGTGATTGCAGTGAACAATACTGGATACATACTGGAAAGTTGCCACCAGAGTAGTTCTTAAATGTTCTCATGACAAAAAAGAAAAAAAAAAGAGTTATGTGAGGTGATGTGTTAACTAAACTTACGTGGTAATCATTTTCAAATACGTGTATGTGTATCAAATCACATTATACAGTTTATGCTCATACAATGTTATATGTCAAATATATCTCAATGAAGCTGGGGAAAATAAATAAAAATAAATACATAAAATATAA
>NW_023210619.1:0-557 GCF_002007445.2 Ailuropoda melanoleuca
AAGACAGTAGGCTCTTCTGTTTCTAAAAATAATACTTCTGAGCTTTCGGAAAAGCAGTTGCTAATCACTGGCAGTTAGTGTGGCTTCACTGATAAAGAGTTGTGCCAACACACTCTGTTTTTGAGAGGGTTTGTAGTGTGTGAAGTGGAAGGAGCTGCAGAGACAGACATTGTGCACCTTGATTTTGG
Source organism: Ailuropoda melanoleuca (assembly GCF_002007445.2). Taxonomy (NCBI): domain Eukaryota; kingdom Metazoa; phylum Chordata; class Mammalia; order Carnivora; family Ursidae; genus Ailuropoda; species Ailuropoda melanoleuca. Next base: position 189 of record NW_023210619.1, read on the forward strand.
CACAGCTTTTGACAAGGTGTTTCATCATGTCCTTACAGAAGCTGTGGACTGTTGGTTAGTATGGCTGATGGATTGTTCTGACAGTGGTCAAAGAGCACTGAATGCTGGGCTGACCAGGAGGAGTCTCTCCTCTTAGTGCTTCAAGGCACCTAGACCTTGGCCTGTCCCAGGACTTTTATCAAAGGAGTTCGTTGAAGCCTTTGTCAGACTACCCAGTATGCTCACCACCATTTGGAAGGTCTATAGCTCATGATTCTAGTGGCAGCCAGGAAAAGGAAACAGAAGATCTCTGAGATGTATTAGTTTGGGCCTTGGGGAGGTGTAGTCCAAACCTGGCTGCACATCAGAAACACCTGGGGCCATGGTGAA
>NW_023210620.1:0-557 GCF_002007445.2 Ailuropoda melanoleuca
TTTCAGCTGGTCCCCTGAGTCGAGCTGGATATGTACCAGACCATCCTGAACACCCACGAAATCAGCCTGAGGCAGAGGAAGATACATCTGGATCTCTAAAAATGGAGATCTCCAGCGCTGAATATTGAGGTAAGAAGCAGGAGCCGTGAATCCGCGCACAGATATCGGAAGATAAACAGAAGGGGGAAGGAACTAACGCACTCGGGCACTGGGAAGCAGTAGCCACTTGCACTGGGGAGTGGGCTGGACTCACAGACCGGCACCCACGAGAAAGCACACTGAGACCATGAGTCCAGGAATGCACACGACCAGACTGAAATCTGGAGCTACAGAGCGCTCATTGGAACCGGACTAAAACCGGGAGATCGGGAGCGTGCGTGTCCAAACTGAAAACTGTACCTCCGGAGCGCACACTCGAACTAGAGTGAAACCTAGAGCTCAGGAGGGTGCGCATGACTAGACTGAAAACCGGTGCTCCAGAGCGAACGGACCACACACTGAAACAGGGAGCTCGGGAGCACGCGCGGGAACCGGGGGCGGCTGGCAGTGTTAGAAGC
>NW_023210622.1:0-557 GCF_002007445.2 Ailuropoda melanoleuca
TGCAAAATTATCAACAAAATGTTATCTAACCAAATCCAGCAATATATAGATAGAAGTATATGCCATGACCAAATGGGATTTATTACAGGAATGCAAACTTGGTTTAATATTTGAAAATCGATGAACAAAATACACCATTTCAATAGAAACAAAAAGGAGAAAAGCCATATGATCAACTCAGTATGTGACAAAAAAAAAGCATTTGACAAAATGCAACACCCTTTCTTGATTAAAACAAAACAAAACAAACAAAAAACTTAATAAACTAGGAATAAATAAAAGAGAACTTCCTCAAACTGGTAAAGTACAGCTATGAAAAACCATATCAAGCAGCATAACTAATAGTGAGACCAAAAGCTTGCCCCTAAGATCAGGAACAAAATAAGGATATCTGTTCTCAGTAGTTCTAGTCAATTTTGTGCTGGGGATTTAACCAGGGCAATCTGGTAAGGGAAAAATAAAGTGACATCCAGGTTGGAAAGGGAGAGGTAAAATCCCTATTTGTGAATACCACAAATGTATATATAGAACTGCAAGGCATCCAAGTTAAAAAAAAA
>NW_023210623.1:0-557 GCF_002007445.2 Ailuropoda melanoleuca
TGCATTTGATTCATAGCATTTTTAATTTCTGCCAGATTCGCTCTCATTTCTGCCCTTAGAGATTCTATATTTTCATTAATATTTTCGTTAATATTTTTTTCAAGCCTACACATTATCTTGACCATTGTTACTCTGAACTCCTTTTCTGACAATTTGGTTATATCCATATCCATCTGTTCTGTGGAGAGGCCACAGTCTGTGTGTCCTTTCTTTGCTGAGGGTTCCTTCTCCTCATCATTCTGATAAGGAGAGGTTGTGGGAATGCCCAGAGCCCAAATTACTGACCAGGACCCAGGCAGTGTGCACTTGTTTTATAGGGACCTAAGGGATGTGGGCTTCTTGATTTTTCAGCCTACCTTCTGGGGGAGGGGCCTGCCACGCTGATACTCAGGCAACGCTGTTTTGATAGAGTTGCCCCGTTCCCTGCGAGGGAGGATGGGGATGGGCACGCTGTGAGCTGGTATTTCTGGGCTTTTGTTCTCTGAAGGCTTTCCCTGGCAGTTTTCTGTGACTCTTCTGAGAGTCAGAGCAGCAGTGGCCGTATCCTAGCCTCTGTC
>NW_023210624.1:0-4486 GCF_002007445.2 Ailuropoda melanoleuca
CCCGCCCCCGCCACGCTTCCCCCACCTCCGTGGCTGAGCCGCGGGCCCACCCGGCGGCCTGGCCTCGGTTCTCCCCCCCTCCGGCCTGCGCGAGGAGCACTTACAGAAGAACTCCGCCAGGATTTCCATGCTCCCGCGCGGGGTGATGCCTTGCTCTTGGGAGAGCTGCAGCACCATGACCGGTCCTACAGAGGAAGGAGGGCGCTTCAACCTGGCAGAGAGACAGCAGAGACTCCCAGAGCAGATCCCCGCCACTCGTTTCAAGAGTAACGATGCAGCATGCCGCCNGAGGAGTGAGTATGCCCTATATTCCTCCAAACCCACTTTTTTGGGGGCTTTTATTATGAATGAATGTTGTACTTTGTCAAATGCTTTTTCTACATCTATTGAAATGATTGGATGATTTTTATACCTTCTCTTATTGATGTGATTGATGTATCACATTGGCTGATTTGCAAATAGTGAACCACCCTTGCATTCCTGGAAATAAATCCCACTTGATGGTGGTGAATTATTTATTTTTTAAATGTATTATTGGATTTGGTTTGCTAATATTTTGTGGAGGATTTTTGTACCTATGTTCATCAGAGATATTGGCCTGTAGTCCTCTTTTTTTGTGTGTGTGTGTGGCATCGTTATCTGATTTTGGTATCAGGGCAATAGTAGCCTCATAGAATGAATTGGAAATTGTCCTTCCTCTTTGATTTTTTTGGAATAGTTTGAGAAGAAATATGTAGTAACTCTTTGAATGTTTGGTAGAATTTGCCTGTGAAGCCCTCTGGTCCTGGACTCTTGTTTTTTGATTACTGATTCAATCTCCTTGCTGATAATCAGTCTGTTCAAATTTTTTATTTCTTCCTGCTTCAGTTTGGGAGGTTATATGTTTCTAGGAATTAATCTGTTTCTTCTATGTCATCTAATTTGTTGGCATATGGTTTTTCATAATATTCTATTACAGTGGTATATATTTCTGTTGTGTTGGTTATTAGTTTTCCTCTGTCATTTGTGATTGTGTTTATTTGGGCTCTTAGGTCTCTTTTTTTCTTGATGATTCTGGCTAGAGGTTTAAGAGATTTTTAAAAAGATTTTATTTATTTATTTATTTATTTATTTATTTGAGAGAGAGAAAGCACGAATGGAGAGAGGGGTGAGGGAGAGGGAGAAGCAGATTCCCTGCTGAGCAGGGAGCCCAACACAAGGCTTGATCCCAGGACCCGGAGGTCAGGACCTCAGCCAAAGGCAGACGCTTAACCAAGTGAGCCACCCAGGCCCCCTGAGGTTTATCAACTTTATTAATTTTTTCAAAGAACCAGCTCCTGGTTTCACTGATTTGTTCCTTTTTTTTTTTTTTTAGTTTCTATATCATTTATTTCTGCTCTAATCTTTATTATTTCCTTCCTTCTGCTGGTTTTAGGTTTTATTTGTTGTTCTTTTTCCAGCTCCTTTTGGTGTCAGGTTAGGCTATTTATTGGAAATTTTTCTTGCTTCTCGAGGTAAGCCTGTATTGCTACAAACTTTCCTCTTAGATCTGTTTTCCTCTATCCCAAAGGTTTTGGACCATTGTACTTTCGTTTGTTTCCATGTGCTTTTTGAGTTCTATGATTTCTTGGTTGACCCATTCATTGTTTAGTAGCATATTTTTTAACCTCCATGTGTTTGTGGTCTTTCCAGATTTTTTCTTGTGGTTGATTTCTAGTTTCATAGCACTGTGGTCAGAAAAGATGCATGGTAAAAAAAAATGCATGGTATGATTTCAATCTTTCTGAATTCATTGAAACTTCATTTTGTGGCTATATGATCTATTCTGGAATATGTTCTGTGTACCCCTGAAAAGAATGTTTATTCTGCTGTTTTAGGATGGAATGTTCTGAACATACCTGTTAAATCCATCTGGTCCAATGTGTCATTCAAAGCTACTGTTTCTTTCTTGATTTTGTTTGGATAATCTGTCCACTGATGTAAGTGGAGTGTTAAAGTTCCCTTTATTAATGTATTGCTATCAATTAGTTTATCTTTGTTATTAACTGTTTTGTGTACTTGGGTACTGTCATTCTGGGTGCATAAATATTTATAATCATTATATATTCTTATTGTATTGTCCTCTTAATGATGATAGTGTCCTTCTTTGTCTCTTGTTACAGTGTTTGTTTTAAAGTCTATTTTGTCTGATATANCGTCTATTTTGTCTGATATCAGTATTGCTACTCCAGCTTTCTTTTCATAACCATTTGAATGACAAATGTTTCTTCATCCCCTCACTTTCAATCTGCATATGTTTTTCATCTGAAATGAGTCTCTATTGGCAGTATATAGACAGGTCTTTTGTTTGCTTGTTTGTTTGAGCTTTTGACTGGAGGACTTAGTCCATTTGCCATTTTATTACATTCCTTGGTGTGGACCTTCTTGGGTTGATTTTGTTTGTGGCTCTTTGTGCCTCCTGGATCTGGATGTCTGCTTCCATCCCCAGATTAGGGAAGTTTTCAGCTATTATTTCTTCAAATAAATTTTCTGCCCCTTTTCCTCTCTCTCCTGGAATCCCTATAATGTGAATGTTATTTTGCTTGATAATGTTGCTGAGTTCCCTTGACCTACTCTTCTTATTATTATTATAATTATTATTTCTTCTTCTTCTTCTTCTTCTTCTTCTTTTGTTCTCCTTTGTTGTTTTCCATTACTCTACCAGCTCACTGATTCATTCTTCTGTTACCTCTCACCTACTATTTATTCCCTCTAGTGTACTTAAGATTTATACATTTGAAAGACAGAGCACATGCATGAGTGGGGGGAGGGGCAAAGGGTGAGAGAATTCTCAAAGACTCCCTGCTGAGTGTAGAGCCCACTGTGGGGCTCAGTCCCAGGACCCTGAGATCATGATCTGAGCTAAAATCAAGAGCCAGCCTCTTTAACTGACTGTGCCACCAAGTGCCCCACTCTAGGGTATTTTTAGTTTCAGTTATTGATTTCTTCATCTCTGATTGTTCTTTTTTATATTTCCTCTTTGTTGAAGATTTCTTTGAGATTCTCACTCTTTTCTCAAGTCCAGTGAGAATATTTATGACCATTACTTTGAAATCTTTATCAGGCATATTGCTTTTCTCCACTTAAAGTTCTTTTGCTGTGATTTTATTCTATTCTTTCACACCCACACATATAGACCTTTTTCACTGAGAATGTTTTTAAGATTCATCCATGCTATAGTACATATCGCTCTTCATACTTCATTTCATTTTATGGCTAAATAGTAATCCATTGCAATCATGGCTCTACTACATTTGTTCATTCATTTATCAGTTCATAGATGTTTCCACATTTTGGCTATTGTGAATAGTACTGCTATGAATACATGTGTACAAGTTTTTGATAAAAAACAGTAAAAAATAGAAAAAAGTGAAAAATATTCAAATACATAAAAATAAGAAAATTCATCATCTCCCTGCCCTCCCTTCTCTTTGTGAGGTAACCAATTTTTAATAGCCTAGTTTGCTTTGTTATTTGATTTTACAAAATCAAGATCATAATATATACATTACACTTCAATTTGCTTTTCACTTGAGATTACATTGTGGACATATTTGTTTACATGAGGATATTCAAGTGAAGCTTTTCTTTTTTAAGAGAACTGCATTTTTTTTTCTTTCAACCTATTAAAGGAATATCTTGCTCCTGCAAATAACTTGCACTGTTTTATTCCACATGTGCATTTTTTTTCTCTTACCAATCAAGATTTATTTTTCATTTTAGGTCAAGCTCATGATATTTCTTCTGCAAGAACACTTTATTGATTAATTAAACACATTATAAATTTTCCTTTATCTAAAATTCCATTCACTCATGATCTCCGAGAATTGTGTGAACATTAGATTCATCTGTATTTTTCATTAATTTTTCAACTTATGGGTATTCAGTATTTCCAAACAAATAATCCATTATCTGAAGCAGAGGTGAATGTTTTTGCATTTTATTCTCTGCTGCCTCTAGAACAGAGTTAGATAATCAGAAGTGCTTATTAAAACTCATTGATTTGATATTTCTGGCTACCTCTTAAATGATGGCTTTTCCAATTTCCAATTCCTGAATCTCTCTGGTCCAGGTGAAAATAATCATTGTAAATTCCCATAAGACTCTTGACATATATTCCTGTTGTGAACCAAATATCTTTGCTATTTAATGAATCCCATTGCAGATGTTTTCTTGGTCAATCCCCAAGTTCCTACAATATACATTTTATCTAGAGCTGCTAAACAACTAATGATTCAACTAGGTCATTAATTTATATTTAAAATTACCTCCTATATGCTCTCTATCACAGCTTACTTAATACTGAATAATCTAAAGCCCTGATTCTACTGCAGATCTGGTAAGCTTAAGTGTTTTACAAATACTGAAAGATTTTAAATCTCTGCTCTNTTTTTTTATTTATTTTTATTTTTTTAAAGATTTTATTTATTTATTTGACAGAGATAGAGACAGCCAGCAAGAGAGGGAA
>NW_023210625.1:0-557 GCF_002007445.2 Ailuropoda melanoleuca
TTTACTGAACACCTATTATTTGCTAGGTATTAGGCATCTAAAGATGAAAAGACAAACCCTCCTTGAAGGGAGCTCATAGGCTGATGGGAGAAGTCATGAGAACGGATAGTAAGTACCACTGTAGTGATGACATGTGCCAGGTGTAATGAGGTCTCATCCTGGTACCTGAATCTGCTTGGGAGAGTCAAGAGGGCTTCGTGGAAGAGGCAGCAAAACTTAATAGTTGGTAGATAGAGTACCACCTGACTGGCCTGGAAGCCATCCCACACTTCCTCCTGAATGGTCAGAACTTGTAGATCAAATGAGAGACCTGGGTGGTACCTTGCGTTGGTTTTTCACTCTGGGATTACATAACCTCCTTTGTCTAGGAGCCCGAGGGATTTGCTTGCTGCTCGTTTTTCTGGTTATGAGCATCTGCTGCTTCAGCCTCACTGGGACGCCTGCAAACACTTCCATGTGTATTGAGAGTGGCTATCAGTGTGCTTACCTTCTCACAGCTGACCAAAACCTCCTGGGGGAGTACTCACATTTCTTATCTATGCTTTTGTTCTCTGGAC
>NW_023210626.1:0-1191 GCF_002007445.2 Ailuropoda melanoleuca
AATTTTCTCTCTTTCCCCCTTTGACCAATATATAAATTTGTAGGTTTATCTGATAAAATTTAAAAACATGACAAATGTTACATTTTAGCACTAGAGAAGTCAGTAAACTTTTCTGTAAGGAGTTTGTAAATATTTTAAGATTGTATTTATTTATTTGATAGAGAGAGAGAGAACAAGCAGTGGGGAAGGGCAGAGAGAGAGAGAGAAGCAGACTCCCTGTAAATATTTTAGGTTTTGTAGGCCATAGGTCTCTGTTGAAGCAGCTCAACTCTGCTGTAGTCATGAATCAGTGTGTAGAGGAGAGTGTGGTTGTGTCCAATAAAATTGTATTTACCAAAATAGCTCTTGGTGGTTTTATAGTAGATTGCCAATAGTTAAAAGTGTTTCTTTCTTTTCTTTTTTAGTTGCAAGAAGCACAAGATCGACACGCAGAGGCTGTAAGATGTATTGAGAAGTCAAAAGATCACATTCAAAAGTACAATTTAAAGCAGCACAGAAAATAACGAGTATTTTATAAAGCAGATAAGCAGTGTAGTATAAGAAATATATCAGTGATGACAATAAATACATGATTGTTAAGCTAGATAAAAATTTCAGCTTTGTGCTATATTGAAATGTATAATTTTTGCATATTATCTTTAAATTTTGCACATTAACTACTAAACCAGAAAATGGCACAATTGCCAAATCTACTTTTTAAATTTTTAAGAATTTATGTAAGATCTTCAGATATCTGTTTAGAAATTATATGGTACTTTTAAAATTTGTGTGTGAGAATAATTTTAAAATACACATTTTAGGCTTGAAGTTGAAAATGCCGAGTTAAAAGTTAGAGTCAACAAGCAAGCGGGCAGAAATGAAGCGCTTCAGGAAATCCTGTTAAGTACGAGTTTGGTAAGTCAGTCTCTTAATTTCTGTCCTACCGAGAAGGAATTTTTATTACTCTAGTAGTAGTGTATAAGAATATTTTGGCTAATATGAAAATTTTCGCTGATAAAAATGTTTATTCATATTTTTGCTACTGACTACTAGTAGTATAATTCCTCTTTATAGATGAAGTTGACTGAATTAATAAATTAATAATTTTTATAGCAAGACTAATAAAAAAGATTGTGAATATTCTAAGAAAAGCAATATTTTATACATACCACATTTTGTTTATCTGTCAGTGGACAATTGGGTTTTTCCACC
>NW_023210627.1:0-557 GCF_002007445.2 Ailuropoda melanoleuca
GCCAGCCAGCCAGCCTGCCTGCCCTCTGCCTCTAGTGTCAGACCAGGGTCCAGGCAGACCAAAAAGGAACCTAACACCTTCTGTCCCCAGGAAACTCCAGGCCAACTGCCCTGGAGCAGAGCAGGGCGGGCAAGGCCCCAAGGCACCCAGGCACCAGCATCTATTCTCCCCAAAGAGACAAGGATACAGTCAACCGGTCAGCAAGGGGTGACTCAGGCAACCCCCATTCCCCACCAGTCAAGGGGTGGTAGAGTGTCCAAGAAGAACACTCGGACGTCATCTAGGACAAGGCCCTCGTTGGACAGGAGAAAAGCAGCGTGCCAGTGAAGAGAGCAGTGTGAGCGGAGGTGAGGAGCAGCCGGAGAAGCAAGCAGAGTATAGTGCCTGCGCGCAGAGTGGGGACAGGATGGTCCTGCTGCACAGCCAGTGTGCAGGGGGACTGGTGGGGGAGGATAGGATGGGGTCGCCCCTCTGCTAGCACCCACATTCCATCACCAGCTCCTCTCGGGCCTGCACACATGCAGGGGTCACCCCAGGCCCACTCATCTGCATCTCTT
>NW_023210628.1:0-557 GCF_002007445.2 Ailuropoda melanoleuca
GCCAGCCAGCCAGCCTGCCTGCCCTCTGCCTCTAGTGTCAGACCAGGGTCCAGGCAGACCAAAAAGGAACCCAACACCTTCTGTCCCCAGGAAACTCCAGGCCAACTGCCCTGGAGCAGAGCAGGGTGGGCAAGGCCCCAAGGCACCCAGGCACCAGCATCTATTCTCCCCAAAGAGACAAGGATAAAGTCAACCGGTCAGCAAGGGGTGACTCAGGCAACCCCCATTCCCCACCAGTCAAGGGGTGGTAGAGTGTCCGAGAAGAACACTCGGACGTCATCTAGGACAAGGCCCTCGTTGGACAGGAGAAAAGCAGTGTGCCAGTGAAGAGAGCAGTGTGAGCGGAGGTGAGGAGCAGCCAGAGAAGCAAGCAGAGTATAGTGCCTGCGCGCAGAGTGGGGACAGGATGGTCCAGCTGCACAGCCAGTGTGCAGGGGGACTGGTGGGGGAGGATAGGATGGGGTCGCCCCTCTGCTAGCACCCACGTTCCATCACCAGCTCCTCTCGGGCCTGCACACATGCAGGGGTCACCCCAGGCCCACTCATCTGCATCTCTT
>NW_023210629.1:0-557 GCF_002007445.2 Ailuropoda melanoleuca
CCCAAGCAAAGCCTGCAGTTTCACTAGGGCTCACCTTTGCTGGCTGACCCTGAACAGCACTTGTTTCCTTCTAAGGCTGTGCTCATAAAGTCGTTCAGTTTCTTTGCAGTTCACTTGCCTGTTCCGGAAGTCGTTGATGAGCCCTGGGGAGCTTGGCTCCCACTGCCAGGATGGCTTTCTCCTGGGCTTCCTTCTTCTGCATCTGGTTCTCGTGTTTCTTCATGTGCTCCTTAGAAGTTGGGTGCATTCACTCACGAGTTTCCACTTTTGTACAGTGCTTCCTCTATTTCCTCAGGAGGAGAAAGTTCTCAGGACCTTAGAGTCCCTCATTCATGCCGAAAAGAAAAACTGTTCCCCCTCTTCCCTGGAGACTCAGCTTTGTGCTAATCCTTCCCACACCGGGGGAGGGGGGCCACTCTCTCTCACTGGCATCTTGGTTCTGTTCATTGGTAAGTTCTTTCTGGGGCAGATGCAGTGTCCTGACCACCTTTCTCTCTTCAGCACCTCACAGCTGAACCACTACATTACAGGCACTCCACAGAGCATGTGCTGAAGGA
>NW_023210630.1:0-557 GCF_002007445.2 Ailuropoda melanoleuca
GTCCCACATCGGGCTCCTCGGCTGGGAGCCTGCTTCTTCCTCTCCATCTCCCCTGCTGTGTTCCCTCTCTCACTGGCTGTCTCTCTGTCACATAAATGAATAAAATCTTTAAAAAAAAAAAAAAAATTGTTAGGTCAATATTTCTGAACATAACCAAAATTCATGTTAAGTGTGCCTTTGGCAATGTCCAGAAAAATTAAACACAATCTCTTCTGTTACACAATATTCGCATTCTTTTAAGAAATCTTGTCTAATCAACAGTTGTGTTATAAAAATGACTGCTCCCATAGGGAAAAGGGGTTTAGGATCTCCAAAGTTTCAGATTTACAATAAGTTATTTTCTGCAAGAATGTAATAAATAACAATAGTTTATGGCTCTAAAACCTAAACCTCCCTGAGCAAATCCAGCATTTAATCATATCCAGGTTCTGCTCAAAAGGCCTTTCACGTCCTATCTCCACCAAGACTGTCAGTCACACTTCCCTGTACACGTTCCCATCTGTGTCACCTGTGGCTCTTCATAAAGCACAAGACGGAAAGAGTTAATACAGCCCCCC
>NW_023210631.1:0-558 GCF_002007445.2 Ailuropoda melanoleuca
GGGAAAAAAAAAAAAAAAAAAAAAAAAAAAAACAAATGGGGGGAGAAAGACATGAGACAATAGTGTAAGGCTCCCTGTAAACATTCCCGGCAAAACTCACGAGAAACATAGTTATGAGCATTCTCCTCTGGATTTATGGGACACTCTACAGGTGGCTGAGCCTGTCCCCTGAGGAGCTGTTGAATCAATTCTCAGCCTGCAGGTAGGAGTGTATATAGCACTGTTTCATGGTCCTCACTTTCACACTGCAGAAGGAGTGTTTCCCTTTTCCCCCAAATCTTCATCATGTCCACCATGTCTTGGCTCTATTGGGTCTACCCAGAACCACCGTGGAGTGTATGCCTTTCTTCCCCTTTTCAAATGCTGTATCCCAGACCCAAGCTGACATGGGACCAAGCAGTGAAGGTGGCATATTATTAAGGATACACTTGGGGCCTCTAGCCTCCACAGAAAGAATCATTTCATTTCAAGACAAGTTGACCATGACTTCATGCCTGTAGACCCTGAGAGTAGCCAGATCATGTCCTCTAAACTAGGGCAGAATCACAGAGAGGGAAC
>NW_023210632.1:0-558 GCF_002007445.2 Ailuropoda melanoleuca
CTTAAAAAAAAAAAAAAAAAAAGAAAGAATAAAGTCTGCGACTGGTACCATGTCCCCAAGCCTCTTGGGGGTTGCTGGGGCAGGACATACCTGATTTGCATCCTGCGAGTCTGTGGCAGCCTTGCTACCACTATCACGCATAAAATAATTCTCCACAATATCTTTGGAGAAGCATTGCTGCTTGCACACAGGACAGTCCACCACTGCCAAAAACAAACAAAAAAATAAGAATGTTGCAAGTTCACCTCCAAGCTATTACCCATCCCCCGACTGAGCCCAACCTTCATCCCAAAGAGGACCGGATCCTCTCATTAGAGAGCAGGAACCCAAACCCTTCTTTCGTCGCACTTGAAGCGGAAACCCCATCTCAGCGCCCCCAGAACCCACTGCCCATACCCGGTCCGGCCACGGACTACCCGGGTCCCTATCCCTCTCGCTCAAGCGATCCCCCGCCATCGCCATGCTGGGAACCGACCCCAATACCCTCGCCAAGTCGGGATCAAAGCCTGCGGGGTGGGGGGATGGGCCGCCCCGGCCCTACCGTACTCACCGGCGCCG
>NW_023210633.1:0-558 GCF_002007445.2 Ailuropoda melanoleuca
AAAAAAAAAACAAAAACAAAAACAAAATTTACTTACCTCAGTAAAGATGACTACACTGTGGTTGACTAATTTACTGATGAATAGAAGTTGCTTACTAGAAAGCCAGAAATGTACAGCCTCTTTCACTTAGCAGGATATAGTAGAAAGAATTTGAATTCAGGTATCAAACTGGATTTACATCATTCTTTTCAGGGCACTTACTATTATTGTAAATAGAGAAGTTACCCAACATTTCTGAGTCCTCTTCCCTTTTCTGTAAAACAAGGTAGTATTGTCTAACTTTTAGGCGGTTAGACAAGGTTATCATGAAATTATTTTATCTAAAGTGCCTCATATATTATCCTACACATCATAGGTATTTAATATGTGGTAATCATTATAGTTTACCCACTGGGGTCTCAACCACCAGTCATGGAAAATCACATTGTTCATCCAAAAGCACTGTTTTCAAGGAGGCATATTTTTTCACTCGATTTTTCTCTGACTTTCATTATAAGTAAAAGAAAACACAAAATACTCTGCAAAACAAATTCTTCATCCCAAATAAGTTCATCTTCT
>NW_023210634.1:0-558 GCF_002007445.2 Ailuropoda melanoleuca
TGCTCTAAAATAAATTTAAATACTTTTTAAAAATTTATTATAATAACTATAAGAATACTACTTTGGATATTTTATCTAAGAGAGAGATAAAGAGAAAACAAATGTGACCACATGGGTTGAATTTGAGTTGAATTTAGATGAAGGACTTATGGGACTACAATGTAATATTCTTGACACTTTTATGTAGATTTGAAAGTTTTTTAAATAAAAATTTAATTAAGCAAGATTAGGGACCTGTCTGATCAAAGAAGAACCCATAGAAAATGGTCCCCAGATGGTATCTAAAGGAATAACTGACCCCACAATGCTCCTTGGCAATTTCTTTCTTTATACCAAGTCGTTGCTGTGTTACATTTCTTCCAGAGGTTCTAAACTTCTAGCACACTCCACAGAGTCCCCAAGTGTATCCATTCTAGTCCCTCTTATCACATGCCTTAGTGTCATTTCTTCACTTCTAGGTTAACCTATCACCAATCTCTATTCTAACTTGCTGTCCCGGAAGAGGCATCTCCACCCACCACCCTCCCCAAAGCCAACTACATATTCCATCTCTCTTCC
>NW_023210635.1:0-558 GCF_002007445.2 Ailuropoda melanoleuca
TCCTTCTATCTGTCAACTTCTGGGCAATAAGTAAAATAAAACAAAAACAATTTTATCAGGTAAATGTTCTGATCTCCAAAATTATAAAGTAACTTTTCAGATTACTTTCCTCTCACTCTTCCCTTAGATGGCTTCTGGGTTTGTGGGTGAGGATCTTGCATGATCCCTTGGCATTGGAAAAGGGGCAGTACTCCTGCCTTATGAATCCTTAATGAGGCAAATCCTATCAGGGTCTCATTCCCTGTCTACATGCCTGCCTGAGATTTCACCCTGCTCTTCATGTCTGAATGTTCCCTGTGTCATATTCTTATCCTTCGTGAGATAATATACTTGTTATTCCCCTTTTCTGCCCTGGAACCATAATGGTGGACTAGATGTGTAGAGAGGGAAAATAGCTAACAGAATGAACCAAACCGATAGATATTCCACAATGACCACATCAGCTATAACTATATATACATACATGGGTGGAGAAAAAAGATTATTTTATGAACCAAAACTGTTCCCAATTCTGCTTTATTTTTTTTCAATTCTGCTTTATAACAGAAGAAAAATATT
>NW_023210636.1:0-658 GCF_002007445.2 Ailuropoda melanoleuca
TGGCACAGTCTTTAAGCATCTGCCTTCGGCTCAGGACGTGATCCCGGCGTTCTGGGATCGAGTCCCACATCGCGCTCCTCCGCTAGAAGCCTGCTTCTTCCTCTCCCGCTCCCCCTGCTTGTGTTCCCTCTCTCGCTGGCTGTCTCTGNGCATCAGGCTCTTCTGCTGGGAGCCTGCTTCTTCCTCTCGCTCCCCCTGCTTGTGTTCCCTCTCTCGCTGGCTGTCTCTGTCACATAAATAAAATACAATCTTTAAAAAAAAAAAAGAATATCTTCCATATGACTGACCAAGAAGCTATTCAAGATCTCTGGCAGTGCAGGAAGTCTCTTTAAGAAAATAGTTTAAACAGTTTGTTAAAATTTTCCATCTTATTTCATTTCTGTAACAGTTGATATCTGGCTGTCCTTTTCTAATGCAGAGTGAGAACTTTCCCTACCGTGTCTGATAAATGTTGTCCAGGTTCCATTGCCAAGAATGTGTTGTCCAAGATGCCTGTTTAGTTTTTAAAGATGGAACTCCACCCTTTGCTCTGTTTTAAGTATGTATGGAATGTGACGATAGGACAGTACTAGTTTTGGTCAGACAAATGGAAATGGTGGGGAGACAAAAATATACATGTGAAACAAACTCAGTATTTTAATAAAGTAAAAAAAAAAAA
>NW_023210637.1:0-231 GCF_002007445.2 Ailuropoda melanoleuca
TTCAATTAACCCATCTCCTCTTGCAACCACGAGCTCTGGCTTACACAAAAGCTGAAAAGGAAAGACCAGAAAGGACACTGAGCAGAGTGATCAGAGAAGCATGAAGGTATTAGAATGCTTAGTGTTGCAGAATTAAAGAGAGAAAAACACTCAAGAAGGACAAAGTGAAATACAGTGACAAAAGTGAATTAAGTGCTCTGGTGGAATAAGGAGTGATCAGCAATGGTAAGT
>NW_023210637.1:4292-14937 GCF_002007445.2 Ailuropoda melanoleuca
GACATTGAAGGAATATTACTAGGAAATTGAAGACAAGGAAATTTGTGGAAGAGGTATGTAAACATATCTCTCCAAACGGGCAAAAATCATGAAGATATTTGTCTCTCATAAGAACTATCATCAAAGGGTGACCTCAGCAGAGAAGGATTGAAAAAATCAAGTAGATGGAAGGAGCTATTTTTGGACAAAAAATCAGACTCTTTCTTCAACCATTTCTGTCATCATCCAGTGTGTTCAGGAGCAAAATGATGGAGTGTCCGGGAAGGAAGTCATGCATGTGTTCACATCATGGACTTCATTTACTAAGGCCACCTTGGATACAGCCATTGCTGAGTGCTCAGTCAGCCAGGAACTGAGATAACATTGAGTCTCTTACGTATCATTATTTATTGGAATGATCAGCTTTCTACCTGGTGGCAGGTTGACTACATTGGAATGTTTCCATTGTAAAAGGGAAGTGGTTTCTTCTCCTGCTGGAATATCCACCCATTCTGTATATAGATTTACCGTACCTGCATTCATTGATTCTACCAAAACCATCATCTTGGAATTAACAGAATTCCTTATCCATTGTCCAAGATCATAGTATTTCACACAACATTGCTTCTGACCAAGGCATTTACTGCACTGCCAAATAAGTACCACAATGTGCCCATGATCATAAAATTCACTGGTCTTATCCTATTCACTACCATTCTGAAGGAACTTGTTTGATAGAATGGTGAAATAGCCACTCTGGAGACTCATTTATAGCATAACCAGTTGGTGATACCTGACAGCGTTAGAATATCTCCAAAAGGCTGTATATTTTCTGAGTCGGCATTCACTGTATGGAACTGGTTCAGTGGTACCTCTCACTCTTACCCCTAGGAACCCACTAGCATGCTTTTTTGGGCCCACCAGCATAATTTTTACTTCATGTTCTGCTGATCTTATGTTCTGGTGGCCTAGAGTTCTTGGAGCCAGAGGGAGGAATGCTGTCGTCAGGACACACAACAGTGATCATTTTATTGGAGATTAAGACTGCCATGGTTTCTCTGGGTTCTACATTCCTTTGAGTGATCAGGCAAAAAATTGAGTTGCTGTGCTGGCTAGGGTGATTGATGTTGACAGCCAAGGGGAAATTGAACTAGTCCTCAACGGAAGAAAGGATAAATGTGTCTGGACTACAGATCACTTAGGGTGTCTCTTAGTATACCATTCCCTGTGATTATGGTCAATGGAAAACTTCAATGAACTAATCCAGGCAGGTGTTCGTGTACCAAATATCTTTGTTGTCTTTCCACTATTGTTCCATTATCCATGTAACATAAGATGCATTGGCTCTATCTCACAGTAATTAAGCATTGTTAATTTAACATCATAGTATTTAAGTTACCAGATCTCAAGAAAAAGAGTAAATATTACTCAAGGAATTCCCCTCTTCCTCTGGGGAAGGGTTTAGTTCATTTTCAGTGTAAAAAGCATAGTTGTATCATGTGGGGCAGAATTATGACCTTCCTGTTGTCTTTATATGGAAATTAAATATGGTTGAAGGAATTGTGAATGTGTGCCAAGTGACAATGGGTGGACTTGTGATGGTTCGTTTTATGTGTCAACTTGACTAGGCTGCAGGATGTCCAGATTTCTTATTAAGCATTCTCTCTGGTTGTGTCCATAGGGTGTTTCCAGGTGGTATTAGTATTGAATTGGTGGACTAACTAAAGCACTTGGCTCTCCCCATTGTGGTGAGGGCCTCAACTGAACTTTTTTAAAAAGGCTAAGGATGGTTGAATGTATCTGGGCTTGACTGGTTGACATTGATCTTCTCTTGCCCTTGGTGATCCTGGTTTGAAGACTCGGACTGGAATCTCTACCATGGTTCTCCTTTAAACTACAACACAGGCTTTCCTGTGCCTCCAGCTTGCAAGCATACTCCGTACTTATACTCCATAACTGCATGAGCCAATATCATATAATAAAAATCTTTATATAATTATAAGGAAAGATTTCCCTTTTTAGATCTATATCTATGTAATGATATTAATTCTGTTTCACTGGGAAATTTCATACTAATATAACAACTCATTTAATTTAGTGAATTTCTCACTTTATGTTGAAAATAAAGGAACATGCCATGATGATCCTGTTAGCTGTTGCCCACAGATAAGTCTCATTTGGAAGGTATCTTCTCAGGAGAAGTAAACATCACTTTATTGCAGGATGTGGAACATTTTTTTAAAGATTTTATTTGTGTTTTTGAGAGAGAGAGAGAGAAAGATAGCCAGAGAGAGCCCAAGGGTTGTGTTAAAGGGAGAGGGAGAAGCAGACTCCCCACTGAGTGGAAGCCTGACACAGGCCTGGAACCCAGGACCCTGAGATCATGACCTGAACCAAAGGCAGATGCTTAATAGACCGAGCCACCCAAGTGCACCTGGAACATCTTGTATATTAAATTTCATTGAGAATGATGATCCAAAAAGTTGATTCTACTGAAAATTTCATTTTTTTAAATGAAGTAAGTTCCCATCCATTAAGATTTTTTAATGACGCAATGGAGTTTTGATAGGCTATCATCACTTTCAATCATGGTTTCCAAGACAAAGCTATTAAATGGTCCACAATTCTTCATCCTTTATAACAAAAGCTCCATTGAAATCTGAACTCACCTTCCCAAAGCAGGAGGAAAGTACAAACCAGAGAGTAGAAACCTTTACAATAGTCCCATATTATGGTTAAGTAGGAGATAGAGGATGTGTAGAAACTCCATTTTGACTGGTCTCTAAATATTTCGTTATTATAAAACTTTGCTTCACTAATTAATTTAAAAACCGTGGTTCCTTAGTATGGTCTCAAACCAACAGCATTAACATTGCTAAATCAGAAACTTGAATGATGAAGCCTATCAGTATGTTTTCACAAGTTCTCCACATGATCTTCATGCCCACTACAGTTTAAGACCCACCCTTGTAAAAGAACAGCATGAATGTCTATACAAGAGACATTTTGACATATACTGAATACACATACTCAATAAGATTTTGCCATAGGTGGTCTACAATGCAGACATTGAGAAATACTGTTCTTGTGTTCATTGGCATTTGTCTTTTTTTTTTAAGATTTTATTTATCTATTTGACAGAGAGAGACAGCCAGTGAGAGAGGGAACACAAGCAGGGGAAGTGGGAGAGGAAGAAGCAGGCTCCCAGCAGAGCAGGGAGCCCAATGTGGGGCTCGATCCCAGAACGCTGGGATCACGCCCTGAGCCAAAGGCAGACGCTCAAGGACTGTGCCACCCAGGAGCCCCTGATTACCATTTGTCTTAACCTAATTCTCTTGTTTCTTTGAATACAATGTAACATAATTTTGTTAGCAATCTTCTGAACAGTAAAAAGTACTGTAAAGTGATGAGAAAAGTGTATATATACTACATTTATTTACATTAAAAGAGATAGGAACTATGAGTTATTTTATTTTAAAACTGTTATTCAAGATAATTAATCTATAGTATTAGTTTCAGGTGCACATTGCATCAATTCTAAAATGCTCTACATTTCTCAGTGCTCATAAAGATAAGTATATTCTTATTCTGCTTTATCTATTTCACCCATCCCCCCACTCACCTCCCATCTGCCAGATTGTTCTCTATATTTAAGTCTGCTTTCTATGTTTGTTTCTCTTTTTTTCTTTTGTTCATTTGTTTTGTTTCTTAAATCCCACATATGAGTGAAATCATATGGCATTTGTTTTTCTCTGACTGACTTTTTTCACTTAGTATTGTACTCCCTAAATCCTTCCATGTCATTTCAAATGGCAAGATGTCATTCTTTTTTATGGCTGAATGATATTCCATTAGATATGTGTATACATACACACACACACACACCACTTCTTCTTTATCTATTCATCAACCAATAGGCAATTGGGTGGCTCCTATATCTTGCCTATTGTAAATAATGTTGCAATCAAATGGGTTGCATATATCTTTCTGAATTAGGTTTTCATTTTCTTTGGGTAGATAGTATGGGAATTACTGTATCATATAGTAATTCTATTTTTAATTTTTTTTAGGAACCTCCATACTGTTTTTTACAGTGGCTACAGCTATTTGTATTCTCACCAAGTGCACGAGGTTTCCTTTCTCTATACATGTTAGCCAACATTTGTTGTTTGTTGTGGTTTGATTTTAAGTATTGGGACAGGTGTNAGGAACCTCCATACTGTTTTTTACAGTGGCTACAGCTATTTGTATTCTCACCAAGTGCACGAGGGTTCCTTTCTCTATACATGTTAGCCAACATTTGTTGTTTGTTGTGGTTTGATTTTAAGTATTGGGACAGGTGTAAGGTGATAACTCATTATTTTGATTTGCACTTCCCTGATGAATAGTGATGTTGAGCATCCATCTCTTCATGTGTCTGTTGGCCATGTATATGTCTTCTTGGAGTAAAGTCTATTTAGGT
This sequence comes from Ailuropoda melanoleuca, assembly GCF_002007445.2. Taxonomy (NCBI): domain Eukaryota; kingdom Metazoa; phylum Chordata; class Mammalia; order Carnivora; family Ursidae; genus Ailuropoda; species Ailuropoda melanoleuca. Next base: position 8,734 of record NW_023210637.1, read on the forward strand.
TCCCTGCCCATTTTTTTTTAAAGATTTTATTTATTTATTCGACAGAGATAGAGACAGCCAGCGAGAGAGGGAACACAGCAGGGGGAGTGGGAGAGGAAGAAGCAGGCTCATAGCAGAGGAGCCTGACGTGGGGCTCGATTCCACAACGCCAGGATCACGCCGAGCCAAAGGCAGACACTTAACCGCTGTGCCACCCAGGCACCCCCCCCTGCCCATTTTTAATCAGATTATTTGGACTTCCTTGATGTTCAGTTGTATAAGTTCTTTATATACTTTGACTATNTACAATGCCAGGATCACGCCGAGCCAAAGGCAGACACTTAACCGCTGTGCCACCCAGGCACCCCCCCGCCCATTTTTAATCAGATTATTTGGACTTCCTTGATGTTCAGTTGTATAAGTTCTTTATATACTTTGACTATTAACTGCTTATCAGGTATAGCATTTGGGAATATCTTCTCCCTTTCAGTAGGGTTCCTTTTTGTTTTGTTGAAAGTTTCCTTTGCTGTGCAGAAGATTTTTATAGGAACTATGAGTTCCCTTAAATCCCCAGCTTAAGAAAATGAACACTCCTTCATAATAAATCTAATGATGTACTGTATGGATAGTCACTGTATGTGACTAACATAACATAATAAAAAAATTAAATAAAACTCTAAAAAACTAAAAGATTTATAAATAAATAAATAAAACATGTTTGAAGTCTGTTATCTATATTAAGGGATGGCTTAATCCCACATCAGTAGCAGTTTTTCCAGACAAATAAACAAACTTAGCATTATGATATCATCCTTCATATCTAAGGATCTATTAAATAATACATATGCAATTTCACAGTTTCTTTTTAAGGAAATCAGTAGGGTATCTTGTCTAAAATATGGGCTTTGCACAGATCTATATTTTGCCTCCTTCCCAACATGCTACTTATATGACAAAAATAATCTACAAAACAAATAGAGTTGTAACAGAAATGAGAATGGGATTACATCAGTGCGGAAGGGATTTGGGTGAATTTCTGTAAGGAATAATGTAGTTGCTATTTTACTGAAGTTCAAACCAGAGCAAAGGGAATCTACAGACCTGAAAAATACAGGAGGAGGCTTCAGAGGAAATCTGAGCTTCTGACACCCAGCTTTCGGCCCCATACTCACCAGCCTAGAGTAAGACTTGGCAGGTAACACACCATGCTCAGACTCAGAGGTGGATGTCAAACTTCTCATTCAAAGAAAAAGCCAATTAGGAAAACAGATCTTTCTGAGAATGAAGAAATACCTGATGGTAGTTTATATTACTATTTTTGTTTCAGGGTCCTAACAATGAGAGAACAAGAAAAATCTAGATACCTAAGAGGAAAAATCAGAATGGATAGGAATATTATACAGCAAAGAATCAATAAACTACAGACATATGCAAAAACATGAATACCCTGGGTTTAAAGAGTAAAAGCAGCTGGACTGTGATCCATTGAGTTCTACACTGGGACTTGGGGGTATCTGTCAGGAAAACAGAAAGAGAACAAATGACCTGGTCTAATCTTGTGATCTACACCTCCAGAAATACAAAATAATGATATTTTTTAAATTTTTAATTATTTTAACTTTTTAAACTTTTTTTAAATAACATTATTTTCTTAAGTACTTATATGTGTTATATCTTTAAACAAGCATCTAATTAAAGAACTTCTCCTTGATATTTTCTCATATCCATCCCAGGAACTAATTCTAGTGATAAGAAGAATTCACTTTAGGTTGATGATACTCAAGTTTGTCATGAAGAAAGAGGAAGGGGAGTTGGCCTGCAGCAGCCAACCCGAACCTAGTAATTTCCCTAAAGTCGTTATCATACTGAAAAAGAGTGACACAGTCTACACTTTTTATGTATTCATGCTGTCATATTTTTAAAATTTCATAAGTAGTTCACAAATACTTAGGACCTCATGTGTAAGTCACTGTCCTATGCACTGCACAAGTACAAGAGTACTAAGACTTCTCAGTTATAATCTAAAAGAGTATGTGAATCAAAAGTAAGTACTATACAAGGCCAAATGTGATTAAGAAGAATAAATAAATGAGGAAACTTAAGCAATTTATGGAAACCAATGAAAACGAAAACATATCAGTCCAAAACCTATGGGACACTGCAAAGGTGGTCCTAAGGGGGAAATACATAGCCATCCAAACCTCACTCAAAAGAATAGAAAAATCTAAAATGCAGTCCTTATACTCTCACCTTAAACAGCTGTAGATGGAACAAAAGAACAGGCCTAATACACACACAAAAAGACGACTGATTAAGATTAGAGCAGAGAGCAATGAATTAGAAACCAGAAATACAGTAGAGCAGATCAACAATATTAGAAGTTGGTTCTTTGAAAGAATTAATAAGATCGGTAAGCCACTAGCCAGACTTATTCAAAAGAAAAAAGGACCCAAATTAATAAAATTATGAATGAAAGGGGAGAGATCACAACTAACACCAAGGAAATAGAAACAATTATTAGAAACTATTATCAAGAACTATATGCCAATAAATTAAGCAACCTGGAAGAAATGGATGCCTTCCTGGGAACCTATAAACTACCAAGATGGAAGCAGGAAGAAATTGACAACCTAAATAGACAAATAACCGGTGAAGAGATTGAAGCAGTGATCAGAAACCTCCCAAAAAACAAGAGTCCAGAGCCTGATGGATTCCCTGGGGAATTCTACCAAACATTCAAATAAGAAATAATACCTATTCTCTGAAGCTGTTTCAAAAAATAGAAACAGAAAGAAAACTTCCAAACTCATTCTATGAGGCCAGCATTACCTTGGTCCCAAAACCAGGCAAAGACCCCACCAAAAAGGGGAATTACAGAACAATATTCCTGATGAATATAGATGCCAAAATTCTCAACAAGATCCTAGCTAATAGGATCTAACAGTACATTAAAAGGATTATCCATCACGACCAAGTGGGGTTCATCCCTGGGATGCAAGCGTGGTTCAACATTCACAAATCAATTAGTGTGATAGAACACATTAATAAGAGAAGAGACAAGAATCATATGGTCCTCTCAATTGATGCAGAAAAAGCATTTGACAAAATACAGCATTCTTTCCTGATTAAAACCCTTCAGAGTGTAGGGATAGAGGGTACATGCTTCAATTTCACAAAACCATCTATGAAAAGCCTACAGTGAATATCATTCTCAATGGGGAAAAGCTGAGAGCCTTTCCCTTAAGATCAGGAACATGACAAGGATGCCCACTCTCACCATTATTGTTCAACACAGTACTAGAAGTCCTTCAACAGAACTCAGATAGCAAAAAAGAATAAAAGGTATTCAAACTGGCAAAGAAGAAGTCAAACTCTCTCTCTTCACAGATGACATGATACTTTATGTGGAAAACACAAAAGACTCCACCCCCAAATTACCAGAACTCATACAACAATTCAGTAACATGGCAGGATACAAAATCAATGCACAGAAATCAGTTGTTTTTCTATACACTAACAATGAGACTGAAGAAAGACAAATTAGGGAATTGATTCCATTTACAATAGCACCAAAACTCATAAGATATCTCAGAGTAAACTTATGCAGAGAGGTAAAGGATCTATACTCTAGAAACTACAGCACACTGATGAAAGACACTGAAGAAGACACAAAAAGATAGAAAAACATTCCATGCTCATGGATCAGAGGAATAAACATAGTTAAAATGCCTATGCTACCAAGAGCAATTTACATGTTCAACGCCATCCCAATCAAAATACCAATGACATTTTCAAAGTGCTGAAACAAACAATCCTAAAATTTGTGTGGAATCAGAAAAGACCCCGAATCACCAAGGAAATGTTCAAAAAGAAAAAGAAAGCTGGAAGCATCATGTTGCTTGATTTCAAGCTATACTACAAAGCTGTGATCACAAAGACAGCATGGTACAGGCACAAAAACACACACATAGACCAATGTAACACAATAGAGACTCCAGAAATGGACCCTCAACTCTATGGTCAACTAGTCTTTGACAAAGCAGGAAAAAAACATCCAATGGAAAAAAGACGGTCTCTTCAATAAATGGTGTTGGGAAAATTGGACAGCAAAATACAGAAGAATGAAACTTGACCGCAGTCTCACACCATACACAAAGATAAACTCCAAGTGGATGAAAGACCTTGATGTGAGATAGGAATCCATCAAAATCATAGAAGACAACATAGGCTGTAACCTCTTTGACATCGGCCACAGCAGCTTCTTTCATGCCATGTCTCCAAAGCAAGGGAAACAAAAGCAAAAATGAGCTTTTGGGACTTCATCAAGATAAAAAGCTTCTGCACAGCAAAGGAAACAGTCAACAAAGGGGCAACCCACGGAATGGGAGAAGATACTTGCAAGTGACACTATAGATAAAAGGCTGATATCCAAGATCTATAAGGAAATTCTCAAACTCAATACACAAGAAACAAATAATCAAATCAAGAAATGGGCAGAGGATATGAACAGACACTTTTCCAATGAAGACATACAAAAGGCTGACAGACACATGAAAAAATGTTTAAAATCATTAGCCATCAGGGAAATTTAAATCAAAACCACATTGAGATACCACCTTATACAATAGAATGGCAAAAAATTGACAAGTCAAGAAACAATAAGTGTTGAAGAGGATGTGGAGAAAGGGGAACACTCTTACACTGTTGGTGGGAATGCAAGTTAGCTCAGTGACTTTGGAAAACAGTGTGGAAGTCCCTCAAAAAGTTAAAAATAGAGCTATCCTACCATCTAGCAATTGCACTACTGGGAATTTAGTCCAAAGATACAGACATAGTGAAGAGAAGGGCCATATGCACCCCAATGTTCATAGCAGCATTGGCCACAATAGCCAAACTGTAGAAGGAGCTGAGTTGCCCTTCAACAGATGAATGGATAAAGAAGATGTGGTACAAATATATAATGGAATATTACTCAGCCATCAAAAAGAATGATTACCCAACATTTGCATCAACATGGAAGGGACTGGAGGAGATTATGCTAAGTGAAATAAGTCAAGCAGAGAACGACAATTATCATATGGTTTCACTCACTTGTGGAACATAAGGAATATCAAGGAGATCATTAGGAGAAGGAAGGGAAAAATGAAGGGGGTGGTAAACAGTGGGGGAAATGAACCATGAGAGACTATGGACTCTGAGAAACAAACTGAGAGTTTTAGAGGGGAGGACCGTGGGGCGATGGGCTTATTAAGGAGGGCACGTATTGCATGGAGCACTGTTATACGCAAACAATGAATCATGGGATACTACATCAAAAACTAATGATGTACTGTATGGTGACTAACATAATAAAAGAAAAAAACTTTTCCATGAGAAAAAAAATGCTTCAAATGAGTATGCATTCCTATCATCTTTGTGGCAATCTGGAAATGTATCAAGGTAGTTGTAACATTTAAGCTGATAGACCTTGAAGAAAAGACAATTACAAATAAAGATGAGCAGTTGTAGGATGGATTAGAGGATTTTATTCTCTTTGGACAGACCCATATAGGCAAGAGGTTGAACTGAGAGAGGAAGGTGTGCCTAGAAGGCTTTCAGTAACTGTCTGTATGGGCTTAACACAAGGTCCACTAGGAGAAGTAGGGGGAAAGGAATTCAGTGTTAAACCAAGGTTTATTTTAAAAAATTCAAATAATGCCAGGGTGAACAAATGCAGGGTGAAGAAGATACTGATAAATATATGGGTATATATTTAAGTGTAGTTACAACTAGTTCTATATTATATAATCTGGACTTATACAAAAGCAGAAATATATATACTCATCCATACATATACACCATATACGATACTACATAACCTAGTACCAAAGACAATCTATTAAATATTATTGAAAGGGACTATTACTAATCTAAGTTATGTTTACAAATTTCGGGAGGTAACAGAGAATCAGTAAGAAGGTGGTGATTAAGTAATTAATGGTTTTGCAATTCCAGAAGTAGGTAGTTATAGGGAGGACAGCCTCAGTGGTACCAGTAGCACTGTGTATGGAATCAGTGTTAGAGGGAAAGGGTAGGGGTGCATTGGAGGTGGATCACTCATTATACTTTGCAAATAGAGTGTGATTAAAGCTAACATTTATGAACTTTGAGGCACAAAACATCCTAACTCTTGTTGATTTTCATGTCTCTGTAGACACTTGCTATAACATTATATCATCTGAATAT
>NW_023210637.1:17361-17983 GCF_002007445.2 Ailuropoda melanoleuca
CTGGGTATCGTTTCTTTTTCCTTCATTCCAAATTCCAACTTTATTTTTCTATGGAAAATGTGTATGAAATAGAGACTGTCCTTTTAGCTTTAGGCTAGAAACTTTGTATTGTTCACAAACATACTAGCAGTGCTGAAAATTCTTTCCATATTAAGAGTCACTTTATCTTTGTCTTTGCAGTAATTAGAACTGAGTTTCTCTAGCTATTCCCATTTTACTTGAGAGCCCTTTCCTCCACACCAGGTTTTTAGCAGAATAACATTGAGCCAAGGACTAGAACATAATTCAGGCAATACAAATAAATTTTGCCATTAATTACACTTATTAATGTATATTTATTTGAAATGGGTTTCCTTCCATGCAATCCCAAACTACTAAATCATTGAAAATGTTCAAGTACAGACTGTGGGCATTTAAGTCAGTAACTAAAAAGAAAACCAGAGGGACATTTTCTGCATTTTCCCTCCTATGTATATTTATAGCTTTAAGAGAGAGTGTGGTTAATTAAATGGGATAAACTTTTTAACAGAATCATCAGGAAGATTTCTTATATAGGATACAATACGACATAAATCCTTAAACCCATTATTATTTTTTAAATTTTTTAGTAATAACTTTTTAT
>NW_023210638.1:0-558 GCF_002007445.2 Ailuropoda melanoleuca
AAAACATGCACACTTACCAAATCCTGCATCTAACCGTAAATTGTTACATGGTTGAAAAAGGATACTTGGGAAATGTATCTGAATCTTTCTTATTCAGTATCTCTTTTAACAGAATCTTTACAAAGCCTGGGAAGTAGCGTAATGAATGACTACACAGGAAATCAGATGGTATTCCTCAGAGCTATAACACAGCTGGACATGAAGACTAAAGATACTATTGTAAAACTGGCCCACAATTTTAACAATGAATGCCGTAAATTTCCTAGGTCTGAAGGCTGACCAAACTAGCACGATTCCTCTCACTGTAAGTATGTAAATATAACTACTTATTTTATTGGGCTCTTCAATCCTGCCATCTCCCTATTTGTGGTTGCTAAGCAACCTTAGTACTAATATTGAGGCATGCTACTTGAAGAGGAGGCACCAAAATGTGTTTGTTGATTTATTTATTTGAATGGAAATAATCCAGGTCCAAAATAAAGTCTTTTCAGTGTGACAGCTGGCAATGACTAGGCAACAACTTGCGAATTCAACACGATCACGGTACTTTTTTTTTTT
>NW_023210639.1:0-558 GCF_002007445.2 Ailuropoda melanoleuca
AAAATTTTTAAACTGCATAGAAGTGTAAGTGTCTTGTATTGCTGCCCAGTGGGAATAACTCCTGTCACTAGGGGACGTGTAGCAGCCAGCTCTTTGCTATACACATGCTCACATGGGTAATACATGTCGGCTGCCACTTACAGAAATGCAAACACACTGACAACGTTACCCTGCAATGTGCTGCTTTACTTACAACACGTCCTGAGTAACTTTCCGTGTCAAATAAATGTAATCTTGCCAAAGGCCACACAAAATTCAATTGTACGGGTACCTGTAATTTTTCATCTCTTTGAGCTTTGATTTCCTCGTCTGTCCAGTGGGGCTAACAGTAGCGCGCCGACGTTACAGATTTGTGAGGACCAACAAGTCAGTGTTTGGGACGGCCCGCGCAAAGTAGGTGTGCAGCAAGCTGCAGTGCGAGCAATGCACTTAGATCTATGCTTCTTAAACTGGTGCTACTCTCCTGAGGGTTTTGGGAAAGTGTGAAGGGCACCTTTGGCTTTCACGAAGACCGGGAGGGCAGTAGGCTGGGGGACGAGATACAGGGGTGCCCCATGT
>NW_023210640.1:0-558 GCF_002007445.2 Ailuropoda melanoleuca
CTCAACTTGCCAACTGGGCATAAATAACTAATGTCCAAGCCTTAAAATCACACATCCTTGAAATACTCTGAGGATAGTCCAAGTAAATTGTCTAAGTAAAGTCATTTATTTTCTTTTCTATTCCAAATATATTTTCCATTTCATGGAAGGGCATTTTCTCTGTGGCTTTTCATCTGCAGGTAGGCAGGGCTGTCTCACCATTAGTCTACTCACAATTAGGTGTTAACCTGAGTACTGTTCCACTTTATGCCTTTTGGTAATCGGGGCGGTGACAATTGTTGAGCACCTGCCATGCATCAGGTACTGAACTAGATGACTTGCATATGTAATCTCATTTAATCTTCACAACAGTTCTGTGAGGTAAAATCATAGTTCCTATTTTATAGTGAAGGAGAAAGGCTCAGGGAGGTTAAATGATTAATCAAGTTCTCATGGCACCATGATTCACATTGGGGTCTATTTTCTTCAAAGGCCTTGATTTACCTACTATACAGTACTTTCTTCTCTCCATACTTGTATCCATGATGGAATGCTTCAAGGTGTTGTTTGGTATAACAC
>NW_023210641.1:0-558 GCF_002007445.2 Ailuropoda melanoleuca
TTTTTTTTATTTTCTATCTTTAATTCTTTATACTGCACTCTGAGTGATTTTTGTAGATCTGGATACTACTAATTCATTAACTCTTCAGCTAAATCTAATCTTACATCTAAACTTCACACTGAAATTTTTATGTCAAGGACTGCATTTTTCATTTCTTTAAACTTCTATGTGGTTCTTTTGCAGTCCCTCCCTTTCATCCTCAAATAATTTAGTCTACCCTTCTCATTTCTATTTTGTGTTTTATCTCTTTGATGTACTTTAAATTCTCCTGAATGTGCTCTGTATTCTATCTGACGCCTCTTCTAATGGTGGTTTGTTTTCTCACAACATTAGTTGTTTTATCGTAAACTTATCTTTGTCAGGAGTTACTCTCACGGGACTCCGACATGTCTTAGAGGATGGCAGTATCCCTGTGGCATGGTTTCAGCCCTACCTCTGCTTTGGGACCTACACGTGTCAAGTGTTCCAACTTGGATATCCTCCTGCAACTACCGGCATTAATCCAGACCCAACCCTGCTCCGGGCTCATGGGCTTCTGCTCCCTCAGACGTAGCTCTT
>NW_023210642.1:0-558 GCF_002007445.2 Ailuropoda melanoleuca
TTTTTTTCTTTTTTCTGTTATCATTTAAGAAATCCATTTACTTTCAATGAGTGTTCAGTTGCTGAAATCACTCTCCATTATGGAAGAGCATTTGATTCCCTAGATGCCTGTGTCCTGGGTTTCAGCGTGGGAGTTCCATTACAGGTGTTATTGATTTGGGCTGAGTTCCTTTCTCTGAGCCAGAGTCTACACCTGCCATCTGACTGTCTGATGAGTATATCGCACACCTAGCAGTTGGTCTGTACTTTATTTCACAGGAAAACAGAGATATGGATGGAAATGTTGCTGCTAGGAAAAAATAACTTTGAAGACTCCTTATTTTTGAAATGTATGTTTGTTTTCAACTATGTGTGTACATAAGGATAGAAAAATAAGCTCAAAAGAATGGGGAAAAAAAAACTTGAAAAATTATCTTGTCTTCACAGACCACTCCAGCAACATTAGAACTAAACTCTCCCAGAGGGATGAAGGTGTGCTTATTCAGGTATACTAGATGGCTAAGAAGTTAAAGATCATTCTTTGGAAAGTTTTCCAAGGAGCAGGTTATTTTTATTACCA
>NW_023210643.1:0-558 GCF_002007445.2 Ailuropoda melanoleuca
TTTTTTTGTACACACTTTTTTGTAAGAACGGGGTGGCAGCAAACCTTATCACGCAATTTATCTTTTTTAGCTGAGGATAAAATTACCAGGACTTTTATTGGTAGGTGTATTGTTGTTGGATATCTTTTCTTAAGTTTATTTGCATTCCTATAGTTTTCTATGAGATTTTTCGTTTTCATTTATTTATGTCTTTCCTGATTCAAGAGAGCTTCTGGTATACAAAGTATGTGTTGCAGTAAATGTGAATAATTTCCCTCTCGTTTTTCAGACACCTTTTAATCTTTAAATCTCATTGACTTTTATGATGAACTCATTTGACATTGTCAATTCATTATCAAAGTATTGAAGGAATGTTTTGAAAAGTGCTTATTGCTGAATTAAGGAATTAATCATGATTTTATTTTTCATACTGTTTCATAACTTCCATTCAAAGTAGAATTTGTTCATCTTGCCAAATGAATCCTTTTTTCCCTTTGGAAAATAAAATTTAATTGGAGGCTCATGCCATCTGGTGGCCAAATGCAGAATTGCAGTTTGGTCTGAAAAGAGAGGAGAGCG
>NW_023210644.1:0-558 GCF_002007445.2 Ailuropoda melanoleuca
TAAACAACAAGAACCACCAGTGCCATAAATATTCGCCCTATTACAACCATAACAAAAGAACACAAAGCCACAACAGACATTAATGCAACAACCCCAAAATACGGAACAGTTGTCGTATTTAAAACTAAAACCCCAGCAAGAATTAAAACTAACCCAACAAAAAATAAAAAATTAAAAAGCGTCATTATTTTTACTCTTTACGAGACCTGCGGCCCGAAAAACCACCGTTGTAAATCAACTATAAAAACATGATCACTAATCTCCTATTAAAATCCGCCGGACTTCTACCAGTAACTACAAACATCTCAACCTGATGAAATTTTGGCTCTATACTTATAGCCTGCCTTGCAATCCAAATTGCAACAGGCTTCTTCCTAGCAATACATTACACAGCAAATATTACTCTAGCCTTCTCATCTATTGTTCACATTGTACGAGATGTCCCATACGGCTGACTCATACAAAATCTACACGCCATCGGAGCTTCAATATTCTTTGCTTGCATTTACATCCACGTGGCACGTGGACTATACTACGGCTCATACATATACAAAAAAA
>NW_023210645.1:0-558 GCF_002007445.2 Ailuropoda melanoleuca
TTTTTTTTTTCTTGAGTTCCTAACAAGTTTATCTATCATTTATGGGTGTGCGAAAAACCACTAAATGGAAACCTGTGTAAAGTGTAAATATTGATCTCTGTTTCAAAGGCAGCAAGTATGCTCTGGGGGCTGAGGATGAAAACGGTTCCTGGGCAGGACCTTCCTGGGGTCACGATGAAGATCCCCGCTCAGGGCCATCTTGGTTACGATCGCAGCTTGGCCACCACGTAGGTGCTGCTAAGATACTCGTCCTCTTTCAAAACTGTAGGGTTTAAAGAAGCCCAACTCCCTCTCCCAAGATTAGTTTCTTGAAAGGAAAAAAAAAAAAAAAGAAGACAGAAGAGTTCTGTTTGGGTGCATCTGTTCTGAGACACGCTGATTGAAGTCTAGGTCAAGTCTGAGGAATGACGTGTGTGCGTGAGGGTGTACGCTGAGTTAAGGACTTCTGAACATGATGATTATACCAGTGAGTAGAACAAAATAACTGAGTGTAATCTCCACACCCCCTCCAAAATTTTGGAAAGGTAGGGTTGGACAATGGAAACTTGAGAAATTCTA
>NW_023210646.1:0-558 GCF_002007445.2 Ailuropoda melanoleuca
GGTGAGCTTAGTTTGGGATAAGTTGAGTGTAAGGTACAAATGAGACAAACAGGTAGAAATTTTGAATAGGTAGCTAGAGGTATACATGGAGAAGTCAGGGTATCATTCACATGAACTCATCACACCAAACCAATTTGTTCTGAGAGTTTGGGCTTGAATTACGTGGATACTGTCAACCATTCGTCCTATTCCACATGTGAAGAAAGAGTCACCTGCGTGTATCGGCTTAATTTTTGCTTCCTGCCCACATGATTTCTTAGCCAAGATAAGTCTTCACTTAACAATGTAAGTCCTTCTCCAAAATGTTAGTGTTCTTGAAATAAAACTTATTTCTTTTGGAGATTTTGAAAGACATGATGAGCGAACAATCCAGTAAGGGATTGAAGGGAAGGAACTAATGTCCTAAAATGGCAGCTGGTCTGGGATGGTTTTATTTACTTATTTTTATTATTATTTTTATAAATAATTTTTTAAAAAGATTTTATTTATTTATTTGACAGAGAGAGACAGCCAGAGAGAGAGGGAATACAAGCAGGGGGAGTGGGAGAGGAAGAAGCA
>NW_023210647.1:0-558 GCF_002007445.2 Ailuropoda melanoleuca
TATACAAATTTAACACAAAATGGAGCATAATCCTAAATATAGGTGCTAAAACTATTGAAGTCTTAGAAGATGATATAGGCATAAATCTGCATGATCTTGGGTTAAGCAAAGCCTTCTTAGATATGACATCAAATCATAAGCAATAAAAGAAAAATAAACAAATTAGACTGTATTAGTCAGACTTGTCTAGAGAGACAGAACCAACAAAGTCAACACACAGAGAGAGAGAGGAAGGAATTATCTCATGCAATTATGAAAACTATTAAGTCTCAAGATCTGCAGTCAGCAACTGAAGACCCAGGAGAGCCCGTGGTGTAGGTTCCAGTCCAAAATCCTGCAGCCTTGACACTCAAGAAGAGCTGATGTTTCAGTTCAAGTCCAAAGGCAGGAAAAGATGATAATCTTACTCCCGCAGTCAGGCAGGAAGAGTTCCCTTTACTTAAGGAAGTGTCACTCTTTTTGTTCTATCCAGGTCTTCAACTGATTGAGTGAGGGCTACCCACATTAGTTAGAGCAATCTGCTCTATCTGCTTTAAATGTTAATGTCACCCAGAAACA
>NW_023210648.1:0-2642 GCF_002007445.2 Ailuropoda melanoleuca
ACACTCAGGTTCCCTTGAAGGACAAGTTCCTGAGGTCACTGTTTGATACATGTTCTGACCCCATGAGGAGTGCGCCCAGCCATGCCCTTCCTCAGTGCTCTTTCTTCTGAAAATTAGCCAGCCTATAGTTTAACCTCTATCTTCACCAAGTCCCACAAACCTCCCCTCAATTCCCCCCCATCACCATATCCGCTGTTATCGAGAGTGCCCTCGGCTTGAATCTCTCTCTACCTGTCTGTTGCAAATGAAACGGATTCCTTTAGGAAGATCAGAAGCTATCTGTTTTATAGCTGTTTATAGCTCTCCCCATCAGAATTTCTGAGCCAGGGCTCTGGAGCTGGGAGTGGAGACCATGACACCCTTCTCTCTGAGTGACACCCCTACTTTAGGAGTCGAGCCCATGATGAAGGGGGGAGAGCCGTAGTCTGAAATCTTCTTACCTCTCCTAGCATGGAACCACTCATTGCCTTACAAGCCTGCCCAGGAGTGGTAGAGGCCCCAGAATTCTTAGCAGTACTACACCCAAGGTAAAACCTACCTTCCACCAGTGGGGGTTCAAGGGAGCCCCCACCTCCCTACTATACTCGCTCACAACTTGGCCTCAGCACTGGGGAGTTGAGGCAGAATGCTGATGTCTGGCTCCTCCAAGGAAAAAGCCCTCCAACTGGGAGCTGGGAGAGAGGAAGCCCTGTGTCCTTGGCTCCACCGGTCCGGAGTGGTGTCTCTGCCTTGCCCAACTGGGGATGGATGAGAAGGGAGTGGTCCCAGCGCAAATACCACAGACTCCCTTTTTTAACTGAATTATCATAGATTTCCTGGCATAGATGTTTCTTCATTTACTGTACGTCCTTGGGACTAGGGCTTTAAATGACTGTTTTAAAAAAAATGATTTTCACCGGGCACCTGGGTGGATCAGTTGGTTGGGCATCTGCCTTCAGCTTAGGTTGTGATCCCGGGGCCCTGGGCTCAAGTCCCCCCATCCAGCTCCCTGCTCAGTGGAGAGCCTGCTTCTCCCTCTCCCCTTAGTCCTCCCCCCACCCCGTTCATGCTCTCTCTCTGTCAAATAAATAAAAAACATCTTTTTAAAAAATAAATAAATAAAATAGGGGTGCCTGGGTCGTGCAGTCGTTAAGCATCTGCCTTCGGCTCAGGGCATGATCCCAGTGTTATGGGATCGAGACCCACATCAGGCTCCTCCACTATGAGCCTGCTTCTTCCTCTCCCACTCCTGCTGCTTGTGTTCCCTCTCTCACTGGCTGTCTCTATCTCTGTCAAATAAATAAATAACATCTTTTAAAGAAATAAATAAATAAAATAAAATAATAATTTTCACCAATTTCACTGGGAAACAGGTCTGCCGAGCTCCTTGTGCCGTCACGCCGGCGATCGATCTTCATGTGAATTTATTCGGACATTCTGTCGGCACCTACTCTATGCCGGCTACTATACTAAGTGTTGGGAACATAGCAGCAAACAAAAGGGACATAGTCTTGTAGTTTGTGATCTAGCCAGGTGCTTGGCATCCAGAGAGAACTCAATAAATATCTGTCGAGTAAATGAGTGACTACCAAACAAAAATGTCTTTCTTTCATGGATTCTGTTTGGTTTTTGTTTTGTTTTTACCAGAGGCCTGAGACATTCCTGGGCCATCTTGCTCGCTGACTTTGGGGACATTTAGAGACACTTGGAGTGTTAGGAGGGCAATGCCTGCCTCCAGTTGGTTTGTTCTATTACAACGTTTGCAAACTCTCCTTCCAATTCCAATTTTATGAAAGGAGTACAGGTGGCAGTTATTATCATTATTCTGTTATTTTCTTTCCTCTGACTTTGGGGAGCTTCACTGAATGTGAAAAGTGTGCCCTTACCACACGGTTGCAGGCTTGGTGACAGCAAAGGCATATTCTTTGCATATCCATTCCTGGCCAGGAAGAACTGTATTTTGGGTTGCACAATCTCAGAAGACCGGCCTGTACTCATTTCCCTGGAATTCTTTCTCTACTTTACATTTTTTTTTTTGCATCTCATTATGTCCTTTCCAGTGACCCACAATGTTACTTCTTACTTCTTACGATTCTCTTAGGGAATCACTACAGAAACACTGGGGCTGAACTGTGTGTGATGAGAGGCAAAGTGAGGTGTCCAATCCCAGAAGAGCCTTGCTGCTGCTGCTCTGACCCTAGCACTCTGTGAGTTGGGGGACAGTCTGATAGCGGTCCAAGGGGGGTGTGTTTAGCAGCGTGAGGCTGAGGACATAACTGGGAAGTAACTGGGAAGCTTTACCAAAGTATATGTTCTTGCCCGTCAGAGTTAAGTAAATGTATGGTTGGTGGATGAGCGGCTAATGGGACCGAAGGGAGACCTGGGATGCAGGCAGGTCAAGAAAGCTTTCTCCAGATCTAACTTCAGGGAACCAAGGAGATGCCCCTAGAAGCTTACACATCACAACTAAGATTTCAGCACATTCTAAAACAAGCGTGACCTGTCTCAGCTCCTTGTGTGTCTATCCCTGCTCTGACCCGAGGTGCAACTGGACCGGGTGATAATAAGTTATTTCAGTGCCCCTGAGAAGCACTAGGTAAGCAACCCCAGAGGATGACATCCTCCGTGCACAAACTGGGACAATGAGTCCCTTCATGGGACTT
>NW_023210649.1:0-4284 GCF_002007445.2 Ailuropoda melanoleuca
TTAAATAGTTATGTACTTTGTTTCTGTAGTAGGAGCCAATTCATAAGCACATTACATTTAGTTATCAAGTTTCTTTAGTTTTTCTTTATATAGTATAGATCCTCAATCTTTTCTTTCATTGGCTTGACATATTTTTAAGAATGTGAGCCATTTATTTTGTCAGGTGTCTTCAATTTGGGCCTGTCTGGTATTTACTCATGATTAGATTTATTTGCATTTTGGCAGAAATACTACAAATGTAATATTGTATATATTTCAGTGCATCATATCAGGAGACACCTAGTAATCAGTACACCTAGGATCACCTAGATCTTGGTTCCTAAAAACTATTCTCCACTAAAATGAACCATGGCTCCTTGGAGAAATGCCTAATTTCAGAGCTGGGTCTGGAAATATTCAGAGTAATTCCGGAACAATTTGTTATGCCAGAAGGTAAGGGAGTTCTTAAATAATCATGATTACAAGCCAAAAGAACACAAAATCCAGTTTTAATAAGCTTTCACTGGACAAATCTGTGAAAATTTGGATGAAATTAAGGAATAAAAATAATGTGTTATAAACTATTGATTAAAATAAGAATCCATGTATCCGTTACAAAAAATAGATGAAGGAAACAGAAATGTTCTTTTAAAATAACATATGTAGAAGAATTTTTTAATAAAAATTATGAGGCCTAATAATTCGTCAGGTTTATGCGTGACTTACACATAGCAACTAGCACAGTGACTGCACACAGTAAGTACTCACAGCATAACTATTCACTATATAAATGATTGAATGAATAAATGAGTGAACAGATGAGCAATAGATTCTTGCCACGATTTTATTTTTGAAAAATAGCGTGACTTTGACCAAAATATCTTATATTTTTAGTCAAAGTTGCCCATCTGCAAAATAATGGCTGATGATAATCTTAACATTTGAAAGCAAGATCCTAGATCAGGTATTCCTTCTAGATTTTGGAGTCTGTATAAACCAGTATGGGTTTTTCTTGAAGGTACTTCATGGCATGCCAAAAGTATTCCCTGGGACTTTCTGTTATTACAGTAAGATATTCAAGACACAAAGTAATGTTGAGCAGTACTTCCTGCAATGTTTATTTAGGCATAATGGATGTACACCTGTTTCTGTGATTCATTGTTACATTTTTTTGTTGCATTGAAAACCTGCTTGGTATTTACATATTTTACACTGATTGTTAAGTTCTGAATTCATATAAGTTTGACCAAAAACAAGATTCATATTTCATTACTTTCTTCATGCAAAAAGCTGGACTATATTTAAAGTCATTTATAATTAAAAATTTAGGATCACAGTAAACAGTACAAGTAGGGACATTCAATGGCTTATAAANAATTTAGGATCACAGGAAACAGTACAAGTAGGGACATTCAATGGCTTATAAAATATATTCATCTGAGGAACAGTTTTGCTGATCATTTTATAATTATGCTAACTTCTGCATTGCAAACCATTAAAAAGCTCAACATATTTTGTAGATAGTCTATCCCTGTTTATATCTTACCCAATATTAGAGAGTGGGAGGGTGAGTCATTATATGGGTCATTACAAAAGGGAAAACTTGTAAGTTAAATTTCCAAGGAAACAAAGAAAATCAAGGTTGAAGAGATGATATGTATTACTGGTAAGGAAACTTTGGATAGCAAAGGCCAAAAATCAAATTTAGTCTAACTTAAACCAAAATGAAAGTTTATTGTAAAAATAGTGAGGTGTTTCACAGAATTCATGGAATAGAATGCAGCTGGTATCTGTGTCTTAGAAACAGTTGAATCCAAAGAATTGAATATTAGAAATATTTTGCACTTTGGGAATTCTCTGTTTCTCTTTCTCTGTCTTCTCCTTGTCTCTGGTATTTAAAATAGGAAATATGATCGCTGCATGCAATTTCTGAGCTTTAAATCTTACAACTACCAGGTGGCTACCCTTTAGCAGGATATGGCTTGGAGAACATAGACATGGTATACAAAATGACTTCATTTTCTATAACCATTTGGATGGAGGAGAAGAGTAGGGAACTGTCCAAAAAAATGTACTCAGTGTACCAGCAATTATTGAGGGCACATAATTCCAGGTGCTTTATGTCCCAGTTACTATCCTCGTGGTCAGATGAGGAAATAGAAATTCTGAGAAAGGACATAAACTTTTCATGGCACTTAGTGCATGGTGGAACCATCATTTGAACTCATATTTATTTGATTCTAAACAAATGTTTATGTCTTTGTTAAGTTAAATAAAAATTAGTAATGTTTTTGGGGTGCCTGGGTGGCTCAGTTTGTTAAACATCTGACTTTTGATTTTGGCTTAAGTCCTCATCTCGGGGTCATGAGATTGAGCCCCATATTAGACTCCATGCTCAGCAGGGAATGTGCTTGAGATTTTCTCTCTCCCTCTCCCTCTGCCCCCTGCCCCCAAAATAACGAAAAAAATATTTTTAAAACAATCAGTCATGTTTTCATTAATAGGCAAATTAAGAAAGGACTAAAAGACACATAGAGAACAGAGAAAGAAGAGATTATATGGATCATGGAAATTGAGTTGTTTTCTATGTAAATACTTATATTGGACTTCAAGTTCTGGCCATAATAAAGTAACAGGGACTAGACTTAACTTTCGCACTGTAAAAAAATTAGAAACCTGGGTAAAATATATAAAACACAGTTTTTAAACATTAGACAACAGACAGCACAGAATTGTGGTCTTTGAGAGAAAGGAAACAAGTAAAAGTAAGCACTTTGTCATACAAACTTCCAGATCATAGAGCAGGGAGAGTGCATGAGAATTTTCCAGAGAAATAGAACTAACAGCATGTGGATAGAGAGAGAGAGATAGAGATACAGAAAGGGATTTATTTTAAGGAATTAATTTATGCATTTGGGAGGTTGGCAAGCCCAAAACTTACAGGGTGTGTAAGCAGGCCTTGAGATCCAGGAGAGAGCCAAATAGAGCCAATGTTGCAATTCAAAGTCCGCAGGATGAGAATTCCCTCTTGTTGAGGGCTTACCAGTCTTTTCTTTAATCAAGTCCTTCAACTGATTAGATAAGGATCATCCACATTATAGAAGGCAATCTGCTTCATTCAGAGTCCAGCAATTTAAAAGTTAATCTCAAGACAAAACTATAAACTCTTAGAAGATAAAATAGCAACTGACTTTGGTTTGGGCAGTATCTTTTTGGATACAATGCCAAAGGCACAATCCATGAAAGAAAGAATTGATAAGCTTGACTTCATTAAAATGACAATTTTCTGCACTGTTGAAGACATCCTAAGAGAATGAAAAAACATGACATGGGCTGGGAGAGAATATCTGCAAAAAACATATCTGATAGAGTACCATTGTCCAAAACATACAAAAACTCTTAAAACTCAACAATAAGAGAATAACTTGAATAAAAAATGAACCATAGACCTTAACAAACACCTCACCAAAGAAGAAAAGTGGAGGAAAATAAGCATATGAAAAGATTCTCCATATCAAATGTCATTAGGGAAATGCAAATTAAAACAACAATGAGATATTTCTACATACCTATTAGAAGGGCCAAAACCCAGAACACTGACAACACCAAATGCTGGTGAGAATATGCAACAATGGGAATTTTCATTCAATGATGGTGGGAATGAAAGATAGTACAGCTGCTTTGGAAGACAGTTTAGCAGTTTCTTACAAAACTAAACATTCTCTTAACCTACAATCCAGCAATTGCTCTCTTTGTATCTCCCTAAAAGAGTAAAAAAAACCCAAAAAACAAAACAAAAACAAAACAAAAAAAACCACTTCTGTTCACACAAAACCCTGTTTATGGATATTTATTGCAGCTTTATCCATAATTGCCCGAACTGGAAGCAATCAAGATGTCCTTCAGTAGGTGAATGGATGAATAAGCTGTAGTACANTGTCCTTCAGTAGGTGAATGGATGAATAAGCTGTAGTACATCCAGGCAATGGAATATTTTTCAGCACTATAAAGAATATCTATTAAGCCATGACAAGACATAGAAGAACCATAATGCATGCTGTTAAGTGGAAGAACCCAATCTGAAAAGGTTACATACTATATGATATTCTGGCAAAACTATGGCTACAGTAAGAAGATTATTCATTGCCAGGGTTAGGGGGATGGAGGAATAAGTAAGCAGAGTACAGAGTCTAACACCCAAGTTGATACATACAATTAACCATCACTAAAGGAAATAACAGGAAAAGTAGAGCAGTAGCACTGATTTGAGAAGACACAGATTAGAATTCAGAAGTTTGAATTAAC
>NW_023210650.1:0-558 GCF_002007445.2 Ailuropoda melanoleuca
AGTCAGCAGTATACCATATATAAATATAAATAAACCAATGCTTATCTTCAAAGAATTTCTAATCTAGAAGAGAATATGATAAGCAGTAAACTGCTACTACTGATATATAATCATTTACAGTGTATCAATAGAATTTGCAGTACCAATAAAATAATAAAGCATTTTATAAGGAAAATTGTGGTCCTGCAATATATCATAATCTACGGTTGTCATAATTATTTTAGATCTTAATTTACTTCAAATGGGTTAACAGTGGAGAAGTATGCACCTAGAAGAGAAAGTTTGTGAAGTGAATATTACACACTGAAAATCTCCAAAAATGCTAGCATCACTAAGGTAAAAAATCACATGCTGTTAACTATAGGGGTTAGGAATGCTACTTTTTCCACACTGGAGTAACATAGGCCGCTGCTAAATTCTGTCTCTCAGACCCAATCTTCAAGCTCCTTATTCTGAGATCTTGAAAATGCTACTATTGTGCTCTAGGGAATACATTAGTGCAGCTAAAAAAGCTAACGAACAGTTGTTGAGAAATAAAAACAACACCGAAAAAAAAAA
>NW_023210651.1:0-558 GCF_002007445.2 Ailuropoda melanoleuca
CTCTTAGAACAATTTTTATTAAAATGGCATTTTGTAAAGTGGGATTTTTATACATAAATAAAGCTCTAACATTTATATTCTAAGGGAGTGATTTTTGAAGGACTGTTTTTTATTCAAATAGTTTTATTGTAAAGCCTATAGCCCCTGTGGAAGGAGAACAAGTTTGCATACCTCTCTGGTCCCTGGGCATCCTGCTGTGGCCATAGGAGCATCTGCTCACAGTGGCACAAGGCAAACATCTGAGAACAGTACCCAGGGCAGTAGGGAGGAGGGATGCACTTAGAGGAAACCCATCAAAATCGTACCTTCCAAGGACATTATGTGTTCTTTTTGCAGCTGCAAATGTTAAGAGCCAAATCCAGTGAAACATCTTAATGTTTGTGGATTAAATTCCCCTAGCTTGAAATGTACTTCTGAGTTCTTCCCCAAAAGCCAGGGAATAGGTTTCCCTGAGTGGATATGCAGTATGTCAAAGACTAAAAGTTCAGACTATTGTTTATAATGCAAAGCCTCTTGGCTCAAGAATGCACAGCCTCCCCTCACAGACCAGAGTCATGG
>NW_023210652.1:0-558 GCF_002007445.2 Ailuropoda melanoleuca
GTTGCACACATAAATGGAATTTGTATATTTTTCTCTTATTAATCTTAGTTTAATTCCCAAAGCCCCAGCAGCAGATCTTAGGAGGGTAGAGGAGAACTCTTTCTTCCAACCCATATTGATAACTAAGAGGTCACATCAGTTCTATGGTTTTAAATACTGTTTCTACTGATGATGATGTTTGTATTTGTATTTTTAAACTTGACTCTTCTTTGAGATAGAAACACATATATCAAACTTTCTGTTTTATATCTGTATTTGAATGTGTAGTAAACAAAATAATCCTGATTCTCACTGTCAGTCAAGCGGTTTGCCCCATCTCAAGAAGTTGCAGTCTGGGTTAGCGTCCTAATGCTGCTGTAAGAAAATCATAACAAATTAGTGGCTTAGAACAATGAGTTTCTTGTCTTACAGTTCTGGAGCTCAGAGTCTGAAATGGGTTTCGCTGGGCCAAAACGAACGTAGTGACAGAGCCACATCCTTTCTGAAAGACAGTGAATCTATTCCCTAGCCTTTTCCTTTTATTGAATAAGGTTTCAACATAAAAAGTCATGCCTCTGA
>NW_023210653.1:0-558 GCF_002007445.2 Ailuropoda melanoleuca
ACAACTACTCATGGTTCCGTTCCTTGTCCAACATGGAAAGGCCTCCCCGGACTCTGTAAAATCCTTCACACCCCATGGCAATCTATCCTCTTACTCTGAATACTCATGTGACTTATCCAAGGACATTATTTCATACTCACATGTATCTCACTGCACTCTTGTCTGTCACTCTGAGGTAAGGACCAAAGGAGCAAGGACTTCACCTGTGTTGTTCATCTTTTTCCTTATGGGTGTGGATGTATATGCACTTATATAGAAACAATTCAAGAAAATGAGACATCATGAAATCCACAGAATGGTGGGAGGAGATAAAATGAGGTTAGAGAGAGTGGTTTCAGTACAACTGTATTCAACCACACTGAAGGCAGTTTAGAGAACTAACTGAAACAGAAACTACAGGAGCAGTGATTTCACAAAATCCACATGGACAAATAATAAAATTCCCCAAGACCTTGAAATAAAAGTGTATTACATATAAAGTACGTAGAAATTTTTGGAACGTAGCAGATTCTCTTTTAGTATTTGTTGAATGAATCAGGAACTAGATCTCATTATATA
>NW_023210654.1:0-558 GCF_002007445.2 Ailuropoda melanoleuca
TTGCATCGGAATCCGGGGATGTACTGTATGGTGACTAACATAATATAATAATAAAATTTAAAAAAAATAAAAATAAAAAAATAAAGTGGGAGTGGCCACTGGCCTCAGCTCATGTGTCAACGACAACTAATTAGCAGGACTATGTGGAACACTGAATTGAGAAGCATTCTGAGGACACACCTGGGCCCAAAGAAAAGAGGCTACAACTCTTCAATAAAATATTAGAGGATCCAGTTTAGACTATCACGCACTCTGCCACACCCCATCCCTTCCCAGCAGCCCCCAACAGATAGAATCAATCTTTTCCTAACAGGAATTAAGTTGGTGTAAATGGTCCTCTTTACAGCAAAAAATGTGAAATTCCTCACACTAAACATAATGAGAACAAACCTTTCCTTCAGAACAACAGCCCTGAAACAATGGAGGGGTCATCCCTGCTGAGAACAGCTCTATGTGGCCTGTGTGAATCTAGGGAGTAACTGCTGATCAAAGGCCCTGGCCACTTAGAGAGTAACGATCACACCGCTGTGCCAACAAGCTCCCAAGTGCTCTAACTTC
>NW_023210655.1:0-558 GCF_002007445.2 Ailuropoda melanoleuca
ACCATATGGCTAATCCTGCAATAGGCTTTTCACTGAGTTGACTTGAACCCCCACTCCCAAGTGCTCATCAGTCATATCTAATATCTTCTCCTATGCTTACTAACACCTGAAACTCTTGTATGACTCAAAATTTTCATCATTCTGGATTTCCTACCTTAGCTGTTGAATAATACCTTTTAACAAAGTGCCTAAGTAAGAAACCTCAGCTACATGTCACTCTTCTTTCTCCCTAAATTCCTACAGTTAGAAGAGATTAAAGAAGAAAACCCAACGACATTTGGAGGCAGTGTTAGGAACCTAAGAAGCACTAGGTACATGTTAAGTTCTAGCAATCATAGATGGATGCTTGTAAGATATGTGCAGTAGTCATAAGCAGGAAAGCAGCCTAAAATGTGAAGGAACCAAGGGGGCCAAGTGAAGTCAAGTGACATCTCTAAGTGACTGCTTTGAATGGTACTGTTAAAATGTACCTGTCAGCTAGTCCAGATTTCCACTTTAGGAAGGCATACCATTGACAGCATCTCTGATAGGCAATCACCACTGCTTAAGGTCTTCCAT
>NW_023210656.1:0-558 GCF_002007445.2 Ailuropoda melanoleuca
ACTCCCCCTGCTTGTGTTCCCTCTCTCGCTGGCTGTCTCTATCTCTGTCGAATGAATAAATTAAAAAAAAAACTATAAATTTCTCTGTAAGCATTGCTTTAACGACACCCTATACATATTGATGTGCTGTGTTTGAATTCAGTTTATTCTTTAATTTGCATTTTCTTCTCTTTCTTGACTCATGGGTTATTAAATGCCTGGTTTCTTTCCAAATACTTAAAGATTTCACAATTGTCTTCTCTTTTTGATTTCTAGTTTGATTCTGTTGCGTATGGAGAACATACTTTGTATGATCTCAATTTTTAAAAATTTACTGAGTCTTATTTTATGACCTAGTGTATTGTCTCTCCTAGAGAATGTTACGTGCTTGCTTGAATAATGTGTTGTTCCCCTGTCATTGGTTTGAGTTTTCTATAAAAGTTAGATCAACCTGTTTGATAGTGTTGCTCTAGTCTTCTACGTCTTTGATATTTTGGGATTATGTGTGTTTTTTTTTAAGATTTTATTTATTTATTCGACAGAGATAGAGACAGCCAGCGAGAGAGGGAGCACAAGCAG
>NW_023210657.1:0-558 GCF_002007445.2 Ailuropoda melanoleuca
TTTTGAGCTCCAGGACATCACATGATATGCTCGGGGTTAAGAAACGCTGTTGCTCTAAGGTTGAAGGAAACAGGGCAAATACAAGCAAATGCAGGGGTGTCTTTCCAGCCCACATCACAGCAGTGTGTGTCAAGAGTCTTCAAAATAGTCACACCCTTTAATCTAGGAGCTCCATCTCCCGGACTTTATCCCAAAGAAATGAAAAATGTAGGGAAAAAAGTTTTATGCATAAAGATATTTATGGCAGTGTTATTTATAATACAGTAATAAAAATGAACAAATCAGATGAGCAACAATAATATCTAGTAAATTCTTATACAGCTATAGGAAAGAACAGGTTTTTTGGCCATGAAAATATTTTTGAAGCGATTTTAGCAACTGGACTTCAATGCTTAGGTAGTTCCCAGCTTCAAAGCAGACAACATTATGTGCACATTGAAATTCCACCGATGCTTTTTTAAATAAAGCATAGAAACAAAGTGTTAACAGTGGTGTTTTGAAATTTTACTAGTGTGATTCACACCTTCTGCTTTAAATGTTAATGTATTTTTTCCAAAT
>NW_023210658.1:0-558 GCF_002007445.2 Ailuropoda melanoleuca
CACACTGCTAACAGTAGGGACATGATCAATATTTGCTCACTGAATCATCTCTCAGCTGAGAAGAGACCCAGGACCACCATCTTAAAATCATCAGGATTCCATAGCTGGATGTATACTCAAAACAATATTCCCAATCCAGAGAGATTTTGATTGGAACTTTCCTCTTGATCCATGCAAAGGCATGATGAGAAAAAGCCCATTCCTTCTCATGGAACAGAAGAAGATTCTGCTCATGCTGTGTCTATCCCAACCTGGCAGCATAATCAGTGTTGTGTTTTTACAATCTGTTGGTATTCTAAAAATGAGAACAATGACCTTTGTGTTAATTAGTTGATACAAGAGCCTGCTGAGACTAGAAGAATAAGACTTAATGGGACTTGAGATTATATATTCCAATCATAATTGCGGAGGTAATAACTAATGGTAATGATGAGATCAAATAAACATGCATCCATAATAATGTGCTTTTTAATCCCATTCCTCTGCCTGAGATGTTCTCAGGACTACCTAGCAGTATAATACACATACTTAAGACTGCTCCGGAAGTCTAGAAGTATA
>NW_023210659.1:0-1081 GCF_002007445.2 Ailuropoda melanoleuca
ATTTATTGGTTGATTTTGCTAAAACCAAGTTTTATTTGAAGGAAATGAATAATTCTTTCATGGAAGATTTTCCTCAGCTTCAGGTTCTTGGTTCAATTAAAGATTTTCTCCTTCAAGTTCCCTGTCTTGTGGTTAAAAAAATTTGTGCTTATAAATTGAGTATACTGACTGTTACTAATAGGAGCTAAGATAACTTCTGTTCTTTTATTTTTGTTCATGACTTCAGCATTTATAATTTAGTTAGAAAGTTATGTTGTGCCTAATGTCTAAACATTATTGAGCCACATGACAAAGTTTTATGTATTCATTTTCTCTGAGTTATACTTAAAAACACAAGTGTTTTTCCTGACTATGAGGAAGCGATTGGCATAAAACTCTAGGCTCAGTAAGACCTAAACTAGCACAATCCTGGCCTGCAGCTAGGTGGGTTTTTGACCTCAGGCAAACTACAATCTCTCTGAGGCCTTTTTGTCTCCTATGTGAAATTAGGAACTTTGACTAAGTTAGTGAATTCCATACCATTGGAAAAAAATTTTTTTCAAAGAATAGACCTTAATTTTTTTGCATTAAACTGTATTGTATAAAACAGAGACAAGTAGAGCTCTTTAGCTAAAGGAGAGATGAGACTACACCTGTAGACTTCCTTGTCCCTCAATCCTGCTGTGTCCCCAGTGGAACCTTAGATTTCTATGGGCGATAGTTTGAAAACTAACACTTATGAGAAAATCCTTCTAGTTAATAATTCTTTGAATTAAAATTTGCTGATACATTGTACATTGTTTTTCTGTGTATAATTTTCTCAACCTCCTATGTTTTTGATAAATGGAAAAGTATAAATAAAATTGCAAATGTGTTCTCTTTATTAATGGACCTCAAGCTGTTTCTACCATCTAAACACAGTTCTCACCTGGAAATAAACAAAGGTCCCAGAAGTAAATATTCAGGAAAAGAGCTTTTGGGGGAAAAGATANACTGCTGTGTCCCCAGTGGAACCTTAGATTTCTATAGGTGATAGTTTGAAAACTAACACTTATGAGAAAATCCTTCTAGTTAATAATTCTTTGAATTAAAATTTGCAGAT
>NW_023210660.1:0-2168 GCF_002007445.2 Ailuropoda melanoleuca
AAAACCCCGCACAGATACAGGAAGATAAACGGAAGGGGGAGGGAGCCGCCACGTTCGGGCACCAGGAAGCAGTAGCCACCTGCACCTGCACGGGGGAGCAGGCAGAATCGCGGACTGGCACCCGTGAGAGAGCAGACTGAGACTGTGAGCCGGGAACGTGTGCAACCAGATTGAAACGGAGCTCTGGTGTGCTCACTGGAACCAGACTGAGACCTAGAGCTCCAGAGTGCACGGGGCGGCTGGCGGCTGCCGGTGTTAGAAACACAAAGGACAGAGACACGCCGGCCCTGGAAGTGAGGGCTGGGACGCCGGGCATGGGACGCACATCCTAGGATGCTGCAGTGTTGAGCAGCACCAACAATAACAGAATTAAAGTGGCCAGATCATCAGAGGACAATGGTCCGCGATCCCTCTGTTCTGAGACAGAGGCTGAGATTCAGCCACTGCTGCTCTGACTCTCAGAAGAGGCACGGCAAACCGCCAGGGAAAGCTGCCAGAGAACAAAAGCCTGGAAATACTGGCTCACAGTGTGCCCACCCCCATCCCCCCTCGCAGGGGACATGGAGATTCTACCCAAACAGGGTTGCCTGAGCATCGGCGTGGCAGGCACCTCCCCCAGAAGGCAGGCTGAAAAATCAAGAAGCCCACATCCCTAAGATCCCTATAAAACAAGTGCACATGGCCTGGGTCCCGGTCAAGAATTTGGGCTCTGAACAAACCTGCAACATCTTCTCATCAGAATGACGAGAAGGAGAAATCCCCCCCAGCAAAGAAAAGACAATGAGTCTGTGGCCTCTGCCACAGAACTAATGGATATGGATATAACCAAATTATCAGAAATGGAATTCAGAGTAACAATGGTCAAGATGATGTGTAGACTTGAAAAAAGTATTAACGAAAATGTTAATGAGAATATAGAATCTCTAAGGGTGGAAATGAGAGCAAATCCGGCAGAAATTAAAAATTCTATGAGCCAAATGCAGCCAAAACTAGAGGCTCTGATGGCCAGGGTGAATGAGGAAGAAGAACTTATCAGCAAATTGAAGGATGGGTTAGTAGAAGAAAAAACGAAAACAGAATCTGGACTCAAAAAAATCCACGCTCAGGAATGTAGGTTACGGGAGATTACTGACTGAATGAAACGTTCCAATGTCAGAATCATCGGCATCCCTGAAGNCAATGTCAGAATCATTGGCATCCCAGAGGGGGTGGAGAAAAACAGACGTCTAGAAGAGATATTTGAACAAATTGTAGCTGAAAATTTCCCTAATCTAGCAAGGGAAACNTCCAAGAGGCAGAGAGGATCCCTCCCAAGCTTAACCATGACAAACTTACACCACGTCACATCATAGTGCAATGCGCAAATATTAGATCCAAGGATACAGTATTGAAAGCGGCCAGGGCAAAGAAATTNCCAAGAGGCAGAGAGGACCCCTCCCAAGCTTAACCATGACAAACTTACATCACATCACATCATAGTGCAATGCGCAAATATTAGATCCAAGGATACAGTATTGAAAGCGGCCAGGGCAAAGAAATTTCTCACGTACCAAGGCAAAGGTATCAGAATTAAATAAGACCTGTCTACACAGACCTGGAATGAGAGAAAGGGTTGGGGGAACATTTTTAAAGCTCTTTCAGAGAAAAACATGCAGCCAAGGATCCTTTATCCAACAAGACTATCATTCAGAATGGATGGAGAAATAAAGACCTTCCAGAATCGCCAGTCATTGACCAATTTCATAACCATGAAACCAGCCCTACAGGAGATATTAAGGGGGGCTCTATAAAGGTAAAAAGGCCCCAAGAGTGATACAGAACAAAAAGTCACAATCTATACAAACAAAGACTTTACTGGCAACATGACATCATTAAAATCATATCTCTCAATAATCAGTCTCAATGTAAATGGCCTAAATGCTCCCATAAAATGCCACAGGGTTGCAGATTGGATAAAAAGACATGACCCATCCATTTGCTGTCTACAAGAGACTCATTTTGAACCTAACGATACATTCGGACTGAAAGTAAAGGGATGGAATACCATCTTTCACGCCAAAGGACCTCAAAACAACGCTGGGATAGCAATTCTCATATCAGACAGATTGGATTTTGAACTAAAGACTATAGTTAGAGACACAGAAGGGCACTATATTATTCTTAAAGGA
>NW_023210660.1:2208-2460 GCF_002007445.2 Ailuropoda melanoleuca
AATTATAAATATATATGCCCCCAACAGGGGAGCAGCAAGATACACAAGCCAACTCTTAACAAGAATAAAGAGACATATAGATAAAATACATTAATAGTAGGGGATCTCAACACTCCACTATCAGCAAAAGACAGAGCACCAGAGCAGAAAACCAACATAGAAACAAGAGCTTTGAATGCCCTACTCGATGATTTGGACCTCATAGATATATATAGAACACTACACCCCAGAACCAAAGAATACTCATTCTAT
>NW_023210661.1:0-558 GCF_002007445.2 Ailuropoda melanoleuca
ATTTTCGTAGCAGTAACTTTGGTGAGCTGCACTTTGAAGATTGATTTATCAAGTTTTGCTTTTATGGCTATTGATTCCTGAGAGTTATGTAAAAAATCGTTGCTGACTTCAAGTTCGTGAAGATATTCTCCTATATTTCCTTCTAGAGATGTTATAATTTTAGCTGTTACATTTGATCTATAACTACCTCAAATTAATTTTTGGTTCCAGGGTGACGTAGAGGTCCATGCTCACTTTTTAAATATGTTCACTCAGTTGTTCCAGAACCATTTCCTGAAAAGAATTTTCTTTCTCCTTTGAATTGCCTTGTCCACTTTGTTGAAATGATTGCTGATGGATAGATATATGTTAAGCCCTCTCTTCTGTCCCATTGCTTTCTATGGCTATGCTTATGTTAGTACTACGTTGTCTTAATTATTGTAGGTTTATGGTAAATCTTGAAATAAAGTAGTATAAACCCTCCAACTTTGTTTTCCTTTTTCAAGAATGTTTTGACTGTACTAGGTCTTTTGCATTCCTATATAAATTTTAGTATTAGCTTGTCACTTTATAAAAAAA
>NW_023210662.1:0-558 GCF_002007445.2 Ailuropoda melanoleuca
GCTCCATCCCAGGACCCTGGGATCATGACCTGAGCCAAAGGCAGATGCTTAACCGACTGAGCCACCCAGGCACCCCCAAAGTTATATTCTTATCTGCATTTTACAGATGAAAAAACAGACTCAGGCCAAGTAACTTGCCTAAGGTCACAGGGCCAGTGTTCAAACTGAGACAGAGCGCCCCTCAATGAATGTGATGAAGTCTGTCTCTGCAGAGCTCTGGGGGCTGAGAAACAACCTCAAACAACGGGGCTGATGTTTCCAGTTGTGTGTGTGTGTGTGTTGGGAGGTAGTTCATAGTTCACTGCATTTAACCTTCCTTCTTTGCCAGCCTTAAGGAGATTTAAATTGTGGCAGCATGAATTCCAAAGGGAAAAGAAAACATTAGCATTTAGGTTCTAATGAATCTTATTTTTTAATTAGATTTTTCAATTACAAAATAGGCTTGAAAGGCAGCACTTATCAGTTATGATAGGAAGGGAAGAAAGCTATATTAAGTTCCAGGCCAGATGTCCAGACCAGAGTTTCATGTAGGGGGAGATGGGGGATGGAGAGGGGGCA
>NW_023210663.1:0-558 GCF_002007445.2 Ailuropoda melanoleuca
ATTTCTGGGTTCTCTATTCTGTTCCCTTGATCTATGTGTCTGCTTTTGTGCCCATACAATACTGTGTTGATTATTATAGTTTTTAAATATAGCTTGAAATCTGGAATCATGGTGCCTCCAGAAAACTATAAAACTCTTAGAAGAAAACATGGGGTTAAGATTCATGATATTGGATGTGGTAATGATTTCTCTGATATGACAACAGGAACAAAAATAAATTGATGCTCTTTAAAATTAAAGGACACAAATGTAAAGGACACAATCAAAAAAGTGAAGAGACAACCCACAAAATGAAAATAGTATATAGATTCACGAATCATTTATCTGATAAGGGATTGAGATACAGTATATGTAAAAATACCTAACAACTCAAATAAAAAACAAAACAAAACAAAAAAACATAACCCCATTAAAAGATGGGCAAAGGGTTTAGAGTTTTTTCAAAGGAAGTATACAAATGGCCAGTATGCACATCAAAAACGCTCAACATCACTAATCATTACAGAAATGAAAATTAAAACCTCAGTGAAATTCAACACTTCACTCTTGGTTCCTCAA
>NW_023210664.1:0-558 GCF_002007445.2 Ailuropoda melanoleuca
ATTGCAAAGTGTATTTTCACCCTTCAAAAAAATACAGCAAATGAAGACTTTAAACTTTTCCTTTTATTTATTGGTCGTAAGAACAACAACTTGAGGCTTGCTTACTAGTAAGATGGTTGTTCTCAAAGTGTAGGCTGAGGACATTTTCAGGGTATCCCTGAGGTCACACTATTTTATGATACTACTAAGACGTTGTTTGTCTTCTCTCTGTGGCTGTCTGAACTGATGGTACAACAGCAGTGGTGAGTAAAGTGGCATTAACATGAATCAAGACCACAATACCAAGCTGTACTAGCAGGCATTGTGTTTTTTCCTGCCACACATTCAGTCAAAAGCAGCCAGTATCATTGAAGAATGTCCTTGATGAAGCAGTAAGAATTATTAATTTTATTCAATCAGGACCCTTAAACACATATCTTTAAAAT
Organism: Ailuropoda melanoleuca; assembly: GCF_002007445.2. Lineage (NCBI taxonomy): Eukaryota > Metazoa > Chordata > Mammalia > Carnivora > Ursidae > Ailuropoda > Ailuropoda melanoleuca. The sequence continues at coordinate 426 of NW_023210664.1, forward strand.
ATTCTTACTGATGAAAGGGGAAGTACACATAAAGCACTTTTGCTGCAAATTTATGTCTCTCCCTCAAAAAAAAAAAATACTTGTGCCATTCCTTGAGTTACGAGCTCAACTAGCCGTTAATCCCCCCACCCTG
>NW_023210665.1:0-558 GCF_002007445.2 Ailuropoda melanoleuca
TCTTTCTTTCTTTCTACTAAGCTCAGCTATGTGTCTAACAGGACTTTGTTTTGGTTACACTTATCCAGTATTTTTCTGCTTTTATAACTGGGAAGGTATCACACATTAGCCCTGTTCTCTTGTTTTATGAACTCGAATCTTCCCTCTGGGCTCTGTGGGCCTTGAATTAGGACGTGTGGTTTATTCGGCATTCAGCAAGTGCCTCCGATGGACTGGACGAGACACTTAGACTTTGACTACTGAATAAATAAAACCCGAGATGAATCTCACCTTCTCCATTTAGCAACTGGATCTTAGAAAAGCCATGAAATCCCTGTAGGCCTCAGTTTCTCCATTGTCAAACCAAACGAAAATAATCCCTCCCCCGTTGTCTCACACAAAGAATGGGTTGTGAAAGTCAATGCAATAATATTAGAAAAGACCTTTAAAAAGTCATAGGTGCTAGTTAAGCGAAAGATGCTAAGGAAAAAATAATATCTATTAAGTGATCATTCATTCACTTCTTTCTCACCAGGACAGTGAGAAGCCAGAGAGGACTGAGTTCCTCTGGCCTCTGCC
>NW_023210666.1:0-558 GCF_002007445.2 Ailuropoda melanoleuca
AGAAATGGATGGCAATTGGAATGTATCAAAAGGCTTGAAAATATGCACCAATTTTATCCCAAACTCTTACTTTGAGAAATAATACAAAGGACATGAATGGAAGATATGCATAAAAATATGCCCATTGGAGTAGATTTACAATAGCCAAAAAACCCCCCAAAAACAAACAAACAAAAAACCCACCTGGAAACAATTTAGATGCACGTGCTAGTGAATTGGAGATGCATATATATAAATAAATATAAATAAAATATATAATATATATAAATAAATATTATATATATCTCCTTGCACCAAAGCATAGTCCTGCTGGAGCCCCCCAGAGGCCCACTCTTGGTCCTGAGATGACAGCAAGCAAGCAGGGTGGGATCTTCAGGCAAAGCTTCTCTCCTGTCTGTGGAACGTACTCAGCAATGGTGCCAACATCCTGGTGTGGCATGTACTCCTCCTGCCTGAGAAAATGCTCTCCAACCCCAAGAACTTCAACATGCACATCAACTTCCCCAAGGACTATCTGTTCAAACCCCTTCAGAGACATTCACAACCAGGATCTACCAC
>NW_023210667.1:0-558 GCF_002007445.2 Ailuropoda melanoleuca
TCATTCTTTGGCATGTAGCTGTCCAGTTTTCCCATCACCATTTATTGAAGAGACTGTATTTCCCCATTGTATATTTTTGCCTTCTTTATTGTAGACTAATTTGCCTTCTTTATTGTAGACTAATTGACCATATATGTGTGGGATTATTTCTGGGTTCTCTATTCTGTTCTGTTGATCCATGTGTCTATTTTTGTGTTCTGATTATTCCAGCTTTGTAGTTTATCTTGAAATCTGTGATCATGATACTTCCAGTTTTGTTCTTCTTTCTCAAGACTGTTTTGGCTATTTGGAATATTTTGTGGTTCTATACAGAAGTTCTGTAAAAAATGCTATTGATATTTTGATATGGATTGCACTGAATCTGTAGATTGCTTGAGTAGTATAGATATTTTAATAATATTGATTAATCCATGAGCATAGAATATCTTTCCATTTTTTTGGTGCCATCTTCAATTTCTTTCATCAATGTCTTCCAATTTTCAGAGTATAGGTCTTCCACGTCCTTGGTTAAGTTTATTCCTAGGTTTTTTATTCTTTTTGGTGCAATTGTAAATGAAA
>NW_023210668.1:0-558 GCF_002007445.2 Ailuropoda melanoleuca
ACCTAACCCTATGTTGCTCAAGGGACAATTGTATATGTAATTGCCTGATAAGCACAAATAAGTTGCATGATCAGATCATGCCATTAACCTTCCCACCATGATTATTCCTACCAGATAACTCTTGTCTTCAATTCATACTTTTCTCATAAGGAGTTTTCTTGGGTCATCAGACAAAGGAGGTGGAAAATAACATTTTATCAATGACTCAATATACCCTTATATATCAGTAAAAACAGCAAGAAATGGACTGTGTTGACAGTTGTTTTCTCAGGAGTGCTTCTGAAGGCTGTGGGGCCCAGGGATAGCTTTCCAGGAGATATTCCTCAGAGTGGTACATCTTGCCATCCACTTTGTTTGGAAATAGATATGGCATGAGATAAGAATATCCCATAATTCATAGCAAGGGTGGTTAATTTTGTTGGATGGTCAAGGAAATGAAAGAAGCAAGTTTGAGCAATTAGAAAGAATGAGGATTCTTGCAGACAGAAGTTGTATAATGGCCCAGAGTATAAAAATATTTGTGTTACATGTGAATTCTTATTCAAAGGCCATTGTGCC
>NW_023210669.1:0-558 GCF_002007445.2 Ailuropoda melanoleuca
AGTAGTGCAATTGCTGGATCATAGGGTAGCTCTATTTTTAACTTTTTAAGGGATCTCCACACTGTTTTCCACAGTGGTTGTACCAACTTGCATTCCCACCAACGGTGTAAGAGAGAGTTTTGTAAATAGAGTCTATCCATCCCAGGAGTCTCAAGGAAGCTGCCAGATGGAATTGAGGCTCACCAGGGACGGCATCTGAGAGGAGGCTGTCATGGAATCTGTGAGCCTCAGGGCTAGGTCTGGAGGTTTGCAGATTTTCTTGCCTAGTTTTTAGATCAAACATTGGTTACTCAGCAGTGGCAAAGTTTTTAAAGGAACCCAAGTGTGATTGAGAGGTGGGTGATTCCTGGGTTGTTGAGAAGGATTGACTGTGAGGCTGTTTTTTGTTAGAAACAGGGTCCGGCTAGATACGGGACATCTGCAAAGGGTGAAGGAGGCGGGGCACCATTTCAACAGCCCTTTTAAGACCACAGCAATGCCTAAGTTCCTTTTACTCTGTTCAGCAGGTGGGGGGAGTACAAATTGGTAAATACCTGAAAAGGATAAACTCTGTTTCAC
>NW_023210670.1:0-1480 GCF_002007445.2 Ailuropoda melanoleuca
CCATATAATTACCATACAACCCTGAGAATCAGACAATGAACTCTAATACAATTGACCCTTGAATGATGTGGGAGTTAGGGGCACTGACCGTTTGCAGTCAGAAATATATGAATAACTTTTGACTCCCAAAGCACTTAACTACTAATAATCTGCTGTTGACCAGATAACTTACTGGTACCAGAACAGTTGATTAACCTGTGTTTTGTATGTTATATGTATTCCATACTATAATCTTACAATAAAGTAAGCTAGAGAAAAGAAAATGTTATTAAAATCATAAGGAAGAGAAAATACATTTACAGTACTGTCATGTATTTATTGAAAAAAATCTGTGTATAAGTGCACCCATTCAAGCTGTGTCCACTGTATATTCNCGTTCAAGCTGTGTCCACTGTATATTCTTTTTTTTTTAAGATTTTATTTCTTTATTGGACAGAGAGAGAGACAGCAAGAGCACAAGTAGGCAGAGTGGCAGGCAGAGGGAGAGGGAGGAGCAGGCTCCCTGCTGAACAGAGAGCCTGATGAGGATCTTGATGCCAGGACTCTGGGATCATGACCTGAGCTGAAGGCAGATGCTTAACCACTGAGCCACCCAGACGCCCTATATATTCTATCATTTAATACTCATATTCTTTTTAAGTCTTGTTACTTGTCTGTAATATCCTTTATAGCAAGGAAGGTCCTGTTCAGAGCCATGTATTTAATTCAGATGTTGTGTGTCTTAGTCTCTTTCAGTTTAGAAGGGCTCCTTAGTCTTTCCTTGATTTTCATGACTTTTAATTTTTGAGGAGTTAATTGCAGTAATGTAGAATATCTTTAAATGTGGGTTTTTCTTGTGTTTCCTTATGATAAAATTCAGAGCAGGGACATTTGGGTGGCTCAGTTGGTTAAGTGGCTGCCTTCGGCTCATGTCATGATCCCAGGATCCTGGGATCAAGTCCCGCATCAGGCTCCTTGCTCAGTGAGGAGCCTGCTTCTCCCTCTGCCTACTGCTCCCCCTGCTTGTATTTTTTTCTCTCTCCTTTCTCTCTCTGACTAATTAAAAAAATCTTTAAAAAAATTCAGATTACACATTTTTAGCAAGAGTATGACTGAAGAGGCCCTCTACTCATTGCATCCTATCATGTGACCTACAATTTTGGTTTGTCCCATTGTTGGTGATGTTAATGTTGATCACTGGAGATAGTATCTGCCAGGTTTCTCCTCAGGACTGTTAACTTTCTACTTTACAATTCATTAGCATTTTATGGAGAAGTGCTTTGAGACATGTAACTATCTCCTTTCTCAGACACTCTGTGCCAGGCCACCTCTTCCACAGATTTACTGCCCCCACAGGCTCTGAACACCCACGCTGGGCTGTTCTTTCCCTTCAGTCTGTGATACCACATTCTATGTTATTGACCTTTCCAGGATGTTCCAACACTGTGCAGGGCGGCTCTCCCACATTTATGCCTTCCCCATTCTCTCCAGGCTCCAACAC
>NW_023210671.1:0-558 GCF_002007445.2 Ailuropoda melanoleuca
TTTTTTATTTTCTCTGTCCAATGATCATATAACTTGTAAATAAAACTTAATTTTTCATTTCCAATCTGTATGACTTTCCTTTTTCTCTGTCAATTATAGGCTAGTCCATCCAGAACAATATCAACAAGGAGTAACAAGAGTGGATATGATTGCCTAGGTCTCCATCTTAATGGGAAAGCACACAGTCTTTCACTCTGTAGGATTAACTGTAGGGTTTTCATATATGACTTTTATCATATTGAGGAGATTCTCTACCTTTCCTTATTTGCTAAGAGTTTTTAAGAACAATGGGTGTTGAATCTTGTAAAATAGTTCTATCTGTTGAGATGATGAAATAATTATCCTTTTAATACAGTGAACTAATTATATTGATTGATTTTAAAATGTCAAAGAAACTTTACATTTCTAGCATATATCCCACTTGGATATAATATATCTTTCTCTTTCTGTATGGCTGAATTCTATTAATAAATTTTGTGAAAGAAAGGGGGGCTAATCGGAAGGGGGAATGAAGCATGAGAGACTATGGACTCTGAGAAACAAACTGAGGTCTTCAGA
>NW_023210672.1:0-6121 GCF_002007445.2 Ailuropoda melanoleuca
ATCATCATCTGTTTCAAACTTTCTACTGATGGAAATGACCTATATTCTCACACACCATCACATCAATCCTCCAAATTTGTCACTAAATTCTCTCCATTTCCTTGACTAACAGAACCGTGCCTTTCTATGAAAGCAACAGTGTTTTCAATGCATACCACCACCTGCTGCATTTCCCAAATGGGAATTCTGGAAGTTCCTTGAGCCTTTCATACCCATTACTTACACATTAGTCACAGTGTTACCTATTTTTCCCTAATAAAAATTTCTGGATATCATTCACATCTCTCTAAACCCCTAAAAACCTCATTAGTTCAATGCACCATCATTTCCCACCTGAATTTAGTGCAATAGGCTTTGAAGCGATCTCTCTATAACTAGTCTTGCCTTAAAAAAAGAAGTTTTTAAAAAAACGTTATCTGAAGTATTATTCTGATCATGTCACTCCTCTCCTTCAAAAATGACTCAGTGGATATGTAAAACTGCCAATTTTACAATGATCATATTTGATTTGATCTCATTGTTTTTACCTGTGAGAAAGTTTTAAATGCAATTGCTTTTTATTTTTTATTTTTTTTTTAAAGATTTTATTTATTTATTTGACAGAGATAGAGACAGCCATCGAGAGAGGGAACACAAGCAGGGGGAGTGGGAGAGGAAGAAGCAGGCTCATAGCGGAGGAGCCTGATGTGGGGCTCGATCCCATAACGCCGGGATCACGCCCTGAGTCGAAGGCAGACGCTTAACCGCTGTGCCACCCAGGCGCCCCTAAATGCAATTGCTTTTTAAACAACTGCATTGATAGAGCTGATATACAATAAACTGCACATATTTAATGTGTACAATTTAAAAACTTTGACATATGTATACATCTGTGAAACAATCTCAGCAACAAACACATGAACAGATTCATCACCCTCAAAATGTTTATGCCTCTTTATAATCTTTTTTTTTTTAAAGATTTTATTTATTTATTCGACAGAGATAGAGACAGCCAGCGAGAGAGGGAACACAAGCAGGGGGAGTGGGAGAGGAAGAAGCAGGCTCATAGCGGAGGAGCCTGATGTGGGGCTCGATCCCATAACGCCGGGATCACGCCCTGAGTCGAAGGCAGACGCTTAACCGCTGTGCCACCCAGGCGCCCCTAAATGCAATTGCTTTTTAAACAACTGCATTGATAGAGCTGATATACAATAAACTGCACATATTTAATGTGTACAATTTAAAAACTTTGACATATGTATACATCTGTGAAACAATCTCAGCAATAAACACATGAACAGATTCATCACCCTCAAAATGTTTATGCCTCTTTATAATCTTACCCTCCAGTAAGTACATTTCTGCCCTCACCCTCTTCCCATCAAGTCATGGTAACTACTGATCTCTTTAATGTCATTCTCAATAAGTTTGAATTTCCTCAAATTTTATATAAATAGCATCATACAATTGTACTCCTATGTTTGTGCTAATTTTACACAAAAAATATTTTGAGATACATTCATGCTGCTACATATATCCATAGTTTTTTCCCTTTTAATGCTGAGTGATAGTCCATCATATGAAGTTACGATAATTTATTTGTCCATTCCTTGTTCCTGGACATCTGAAATATTATCAATGGTCACTACAAATAAATTTCCTGTGAATATTAATATACAAGTCTGGTATGGACATATGTTTTCATTTCTCTTAAGTAGATTATTAGGATTGAAATGGCTGGGTCATGTGGTAGGAGTATATTTAAGTTTAAAGAATCTGCTCAAGTTTTTTTCTAAAGTGGTAGTATCATTTTCATTGTCACCAACAGTGCATGAGAATTATAATTCCTCTACATTCTACCAACACTTAATATGTCACTCATTTAAGGTAAGTCTTGAAATCATGTACTTTTAGTTCTCCCAATGTGCTATTATTTTATAAAGCTGTTTTGCCTAACCAAATTTCTTTAACCTTCCCTATAAGTTTTAGAATATATTTCAACATTGTTTTGTATTTTTCCAAGTGTAAGTTTGCAATTCTTTAGTTAAATTTATTCCTGAGTATTTTACTAGTTTTGGTACTATTATAAATCCACTTGATTTCTTAATTTCATCTTTGGATTGTTTATTTCTTGTATACAGAAATACAAATGATTTTTATATATCAGTCTTGTATAATCTTGTGTACAGGTTATGTATCCTGTAACCTTGAATAATTTATATATGAGAATAGATGGGCCTAAGGAATTCATTAAAAAAAAAGAATTTATAATAAATGAGTTTCAATCTTTTTACTCTGATGTTTCTCAGTGTCAATCTCGTTCCTTTCATCCTACCTGGGATTTATTGAGATTCTTGAAAGTATAGGTTAATGTTTTTCATAAAATTTGAAAGTTTTCAGCCATTATTTCTTGGATTTTTTTCTCCTCCTTTCTATTCTCTCCTTTTAGTCCTCCTACTGTACATAAATTGGTATACTTAATGTTATACCATGTTCCAATAGGCTCTGCTCATTTTTTCATTCTTTAGTTTCTCTGCTCCTTAGGTTACATAATCTCTAGCTACAAGTACACTAATTTTATCATCCAATTCAAATCTACAGATGAGACCCTCTAGGGAAATTTTTATTTACTGTTCATGTACTTTTCAACTCCAGAATTTCCATTTGAATCTTTCAGATTATTTCTCTTTATTGATATTCTCTATTTGATGAAACAATGTTATCATACCTTCTTTTCCTTCTTTAACCATGGTTTTCTTTAGTTCTTTGAATATATTTATAATGGCTCTTTTTTAAAAAATTTATTTATTTGAGAGAGAGTGCACATGCACACATATATGAGTGGGGGGAGGGGCAGAGGGAGAGAATCTTCAAGCAGACCCCTCCCCCACTGAGCACAGAGCCCAACATTGGGCTCAATCTCACAACCCATGAGATCATGCTTAACCAACTGAGCCACCAGGTGCCCCTATAATGTCTCTTTTTAAATGTGTTCTCTTAAGGCTAAAATCTAGGCCTTCTCAAAGGCAGTTTCTGGGTTTTTTTTGGTTTGTTTCTTTGTTTGTTTGTTTTTTCTTGGTCTTTTGTATGGATCACACATCCTTTTACCTAAAAAGTCATTGCCAAATCTAAGATTATCACCTCAGTTTTTTTCTAGGAGTTCTGCAGGTTTGCTTTTTTACATTTAAGTCTCTAATTTATTATGAAGTATTGAAGGTCGTTGTCTAGATTTTGTTTTTTTCTTCTTTTTTTCTTATTTGCATGTAGAGGTCTAGTTGTCTAGCACCATTNGTTTTTTTTTCTTTTTTGCATGTAGAGGTCTAGTTGTCTAGCACCATTTGTTGGAAACTCTATCTTTTCTCCATTGAATTATTGATGCTCCTTTGTCAAAATTCAGTGAACTATATCTGTGTGGGTCTATTTCTAAGCTCTCTATTTTGTTCCATTGATCCATTTTTCTATTCTTTTTTTAATATCATACCGTCTTTATTACTGTATCCTTATAATAAGTATTGAATTGGGCCATGTCAGCACCTCAACCTTGTTCTTCTCCTTTGATATTGTATTAAGTACTCTATGCCTTTTGCCTCTCATATAAAGTTTAGAATCAGTTTGACTATATCCACAAAATAACTTGTTGAAATTTTCATTTGGATTGCATTAAATCTATAGACCAAGATGGGAAGAATTGAGATCTTAACAATATTGAATCTTTCTATCCATGAACATGGAATATCTCTTCATTTATTTAGTCCTTCTTAGAATTCTTTCATTAGAATTTCACATTTTTTCTCATATAGATCTTGTGACTATTTTGTTAGATACATACCTAAGTTTTTTTTTTATACTAATAGAAGTGATTTTAAGTCATCGTTTATTATGATTTTCATCAGTTGTGATTGTTTCACTGGTGACCAGGTCCATGAAGCTCTTCATGCCACCATAAAGCATACTTCCTATCATTTGACTTTTTGAGGGCTGAATCAACCTTGCATTCCAGGGATAAATGTATTTCTGGCCATGATGCCATATCCTTTTTTCCCCATAATTTGGATTTATTTTGCAAAACTTATGTTTAGAATTTTTATATTCTATGATCATGTGGGATATTGATCTGTAGTTTTATTTTCTTGTAATGTCTTTGTAAGTCCATTTATTAGGGTAATGCTGACTATTTACACTATGAAAGCATCCCCCTTTTCAAGTTCCTGCCAGAGTTGGTGTAAAATTGATATTATTTCTTCCCTAAATTAACAAATAAAGTAATTTAGAACTGAATTTTTCTTTGCAGACTGTTTTTAACTCTAGTGTCAGTCTCTCTGATAGATATACAAATATTTATGTTATCTATTTCTTTTTGAGTAAACTTTGGTGGTTTGTGTCTTTCATTAAGTTTGTTCATTTTATCTAGGTTGACAAATTTCTATGAATAAAGTTGTTCATAATATTACCTTGTATCCATTTTATATCTACAGAGCATACAACCTTCTTACCTCTCCCATTCAAAATATTGGTTTCTTATTTCCTCTCCCTTCCGTTTTCTGTTGTCAGTTTGGCAAAAGGTTTATCAACTTCATTATCTTTTCAACAAACTAGTTTTTGGTTTCATATTTGTATGCTTTTTCGATTATGTTTAATTTAATTCAATCTGATTTTTATTACTTCTTCCTTTTACTTACCATAGCTTTGCATAACTTTGTCTAGTTTCATGGGTTGTTTTTTTGTTTTTTGGTTTTTTTTAGGTGATGTTGACAAATTAATTTGTTTTTTCCTCTAAAACAGGTATGGAATGATCTAAAATTTCCTCTATGTACTGCCTTAGCTGTATCAGACATTTTATATNTACTTTTTCTTGTTTCATGGGTTGTTTTTTTGTTTTTTTGTTTTTTTTAGGTGATGTTGACAAATTAATTTGTTTTTTCCTCTAAAATAGGTATGGAATGATCTAAAATTTCCTCTATGTACTGCCTTAGCTGTATCAGACATTTTATATGTAATTTTTTTCATTTTCATTGTGTTCAAAATATCTTCTGATTTCCCTTTTAATTTTTTTTTCTTGACTATTGGTTATTAAACAGTGTATTATACAGTTTCTAAATATTTAGAGAATTTGCAGAGATATTTCCATTATTGATTTCTAGTGTTCACCTCTAAAACACTAATTTTTGGTCCTTTTATATATTCCACAAATCTACTTAAGATTCTGAGCATATAAAATGTAGTTATAATAACTGTTTTAATGCCCTTGTCTATTAATTGTAACATTTGAATTAGTTCTGCAGTAGTTTAAATTTATTGACTTCCTCTATATTGTGGTTAATATTTTCCGGCTTCTTTGAATGTTTGGTAATTTTTTTATTGAATGGCATACATATATTTTAATTTGGATTAAATATTTTTATAAGTATTTTTGAAATTTGTTCTGAACATGGTTCTAAGACTTTGTAAGCAGTTTCATTTTTCTGGGGCTTGCTTTTAGGACTTTGGAACTAAAGTAGTATTTACTCTAGATCTAATTATTCCTTACCATTAAGGCAGGACCCATTCATATGCTCTACTCAATACCTTATCAGTCATGAAATATTCCTTTCTGTCTGGCAAAACAGGCAGTATTCCCAACTCTGTGTTAGGACCAGGAAATACTACCATATAATCCTTTTATGTGGTTCTTTTCCAGGACTCACAGGTACATCAGTACTCAGTGGACTACCTGAGAGGGTTCTTCCTATCCCCCAAGTTCTCTTTCTATGCAGCTGTTTTCTTTCCTGCTGCTCTTTAACCTCTAGCTACCTTTATCTCCACAAACCGTCAGCTCCATCTCTTTGACTCAAGTTTGGACTCTGCATGGGTTCTTTTCTATTCCATACCCTTGAAACTATCTTATCGCAGTAATCATGGTGTTTGTCTCATTTGTTTTCCATCACCCAGTCATCATTGTCACTCATTACTTTATGTCCAGTTTCTTAAAAACATTGTTTCGTAAACTTTTTGTATTTTTGTTTCAGACAATAAGGTAAATCTAGTCCCATTTTGTCTGGAAGCATAATGCAAACAGTTTAATTGAAACTTTTTAGAGTGATTAATTTAATATTTAGTATTTTAGTAGTGAACTCATTGAGTCAATTTAAGTGCTGATCAATTT
>NW_023210673.1:0-558 GCF_002007445.2 Ailuropoda melanoleuca
AGTGAAATCCATATGCAAAATAATCAATAAAATAAGAATAAAATAGAATAAAATAAAATATAAAATAAAATAATTTTCAGACCAGTAGATTGCATCTTGAGAGACTTGATAGACACATGAAGTACTTAATTAAGGATAAAAAAAAATTTTAATTCATACAGTCGATCTACAGAACATTCAAACTGGCGATTAATGAAATAGCCTCTTTGTGTTTCTTTAATTGAATGAAAGTTTGACAAAATATTTTTTCCTTCACTCATTATCACTCAATGAATATATTTTCAAATTAGCTTTATTGCCTTTAAAGTGCTGACTTCAGGCATTTTGGTGCACTAAGCGTCCCTTTTGCAGAATATTTTCTTAATTAACGTTTACTATTGCTCTGACACGGGGCTCACCTGCCTTTGTGAGGATGGAATCTAATTTTTTTTCCTTGATTGGCTTCCCCATTTACAGAACACATTCTAGAAGGAATCTCCTTTAATATTCAGATTAGGCTCTCCCCGGGTGTCTGCCAGACTCTCTCTCCAAAAGTAAATGAAACACTCTTTCCCAAAC
>NW_023210674.1:0-558 GCF_002007445.2 Ailuropoda melanoleuca
AGGTTGGAGCTGAAAGGAATGTGCTGATCTTTGACTTAGGAGGTGGCACTTTTGATGTGTCTATCCTTACTATTGAAGATGGAATCTTCGAGGTCAAATCCACAGCTGGAGACACTCATTTAGGTGGAGAAGACTTTGATAACCGAATGGTCAACCATTTTATTGCAGAGTTCAAACGCAAACATAAGAAGGACATCAGTGAAAACAAGAGGGCAGTTCGTCGTCTCCGTACTGCTTGTGAACGTGCTAAGCGTACACTTTCTTCCAGCACCCAGGCCAGTATTGAGATTGATTCTCTGTATGAAGGAATCGACTTCTATACCTCTATTACTCGTGCCCGCTTTGAAGAATTAAATGCTGACCTGTTCCGTGGCACCCTGGACCCTGTAGAGAAAGCCCTTCGGGATGCCAAGCTAGACAAGTCTCAGATCCACGATATTGTCCTGGTGGGTGGTTCTACCCGTATCCCCAAGATTCAGAAACTTCTACAAGATTTTTTCAACGGAAAAGAACTGAATAAGAGCATCAACCCTGATGAGGCTGTTGCTTATGGTGCAG
>NW_023210676.1:0-558 GCF_002007445.2 Ailuropoda melanoleuca
CAAAACGAAACAGACTCTTAATTACAGAGAACCAACCAGTGGTTGCCAGAAGGGAGGAGGGTGCAGAGAGGGGAGAAATAAACTAAAGGGGTTAAGAAGGACAAATGTTCAGCTAAAAAATAAATAAGTCACGGAGATGAAAGCACAGCAAAGGGAATATAGTCAATGATGCAATAACGTTGCATGGCGACAGACAGCGGTAGCTACTTACCGCGGTGAGCACTGTGTAACGCACAGAATTTTCAAATTGGTAGGTTGTAAACTTGAAACTAATTTCACATTGAATGTCAATTATACTTTAAGAATAAGAAAAATTAACTTTTAACTTTTGCTATGTTAAACCACTGCAACGTGTAGGTTTACCTGTTACAGCAGCTACATTTCCCCCAGCACCGGATTTCTGTTTTATGAAAAAATAAAACCCAAGGAGATAGAACGACTTGGCCAGGGTCAAACAGACAGCAGGGCGAGAGCCGAGCCCAGGACGCACCCTCCCCACGTGACGTGCCCCATCTCTGTCAAGCCACAGTCCAGTTAGCACTGTTTATACTGGCCATC
>NW_023210677.1:0-558 GCF_002007445.2 Ailuropoda melanoleuca
CAAATTTTTCCTTGTGGTTGAGTTCCAATTTCAGAGCATTGTGGTCTGAGAATATGCAGAGGATAATTTCATTTTCTAATGTAGTTGTTATATATATAAATAAAGTGTTTGAAATACTGAGCATGTATCAAATAACCTTGCTCAATTAACTTATTAATACTAATTGTAAATCATTTTGGACTGTCTACATACATAATCATGTAAAATTTACTCCACAAATAAGGAAAACTACTTCTTTCCTTCCAATTCCTGTCTTTTATTTTTTCTTCTTGCTTACTAGCACTGACTAGGATCTCCAGTACAATATTTAATAGAAGTGATAAGAGCTGTTATCCATGCATGCAGTGTTCTTATTCTTAGGAGAATTGAGTTCAATTTTTCATCACTTACTTTAATGTTTGCTACAGCTTTTATTGTAGATTTTTTTAGATTTTTTATTTATTTTTTTATTTTTTAATAATATTTTTTTATTATATTATGTTTGTGTCCATACAGTACATCCCTAGTTTTTGATGTAAAGTTCCATGATTCATTTCTTGTGTATAACACCCAGTGCAC
>NW_023210678.1:0-558 GCF_002007445.2 Ailuropoda melanoleuca
CTCTCTCTCTCTCTCTCTCTCTCTGCATGTGTCTTTGGCAAATAAACAAAATCTTTAAAAAAGAAACAAAAAGAAAAAAGAAACATGATCTATAGATTCACACCTTACTAAGGACTCATGAGGAGCCCTGCAGAGATCAGAACAACTCATTACCGTGCAATCCCCTTGCATAATAAAGATGTTATAATAAGCCATCTTATTTTGGGTTGCCTTGTATGCAGCAATAGCTAACTGATATAATAATCAAATCAGGCAGAACTCATGCCATTTGTAATAATTTCATTCTTTTATTCTAAGCATTTGCTCTGGTACTTGAAGGTAAGTTTCATGATTACTCTGTTCTTCAAGTTTCTCTCAAGAAACTGTATTAAAGATTGACTCCATTGAGGCCCCTTTGAGGCAACATGGAAAGGTTGGAAGGACATGCGTGTGTGCACAAACCCTGTGACTCTGAATCACATCGTGGACAGGAATCCAAGCCTGCGGGTGAGTCATCCTGTGGTTATGATGATGATATGTATACAGTGGATGATACTGACGTTATTCACTTGCTGCCCA
>NW_023210680.1:0-558 GCF_002007445.2 Ailuropoda melanoleuca
CATTCATTTAAAAAAAATGCCCAAACTAAGGAGAATTGGACAGTTTCCCAATTTCCATAACCATCAACACCACACTTGCTACTGATTCTCCACCTCCTACTCCATTCCATATTAGTTTCTAGTTTGAGACAATGGCCCTATTATGCTAAGTGAGTTAAGTCAGACAGAGAAAGACAAATACCATATGATCTCACTCATACGTAGAATCTAAAACAAACCAACAAATCACACTCATAGATACAGAGCACAGATTGGTAGTTGCCAGGGGCAGGGGCAAAATAGGTCAAGGGGGTCAAAGGCACAAACTTCCAGTTATCAAGTAAATAACTCACGGGGATGTGATGTACAGCATGGTGACTGTAGTTAATAATACTGTAGTGTATATTTGAAAGTTGCTAAGAGAGTAAATCTTAAAAGTTCTCATCAGAAGAAAAAGAATTTTGTGACTGTGTGATGAGGATGTTAATTAGACTTACTACAGTGATCATTCTGCAATAAACACAGATAGCAAATCATCATATTGTACACCTGAAATCAATAGAAAGTTCTATGGCAATT
>NW_023210681.1:0-210 GCF_002007445.2 Ailuropoda melanoleuca
GAAAACACATCCAGGATACATCAGCCTTTTCATTGGGCACACGATTTCCCAATGGATGTATGGGCCTGGGAATCATCAAACACTTAGGGCCAATAATCAAAGAGGCAGGATAAAGCCCTTGAAGTCCCATCGGACTTATGGAAGTTGGGACAGGGATCAAGGTGCCCTGGTTCGGTGAGTGAAACTCGACGAACACAGCACTGAGAAACA
>NW_023210681.1:284-710 GCF_002007445.2 Ailuropoda melanoleuca
AAAACTGCTGGTGGCAATGGAACGAAAATGCCTAAACCATTTCTGTCAGAAACAACACTGTGCAGTGGCCGTCTTAGCACTATCATCATCCTTCGTGAATAGGGAAACATGAGGGAAAGTGTTCACGGAAGCCTGACGAGAGTGCCACATAGTGGTCTCTGAGACACCACACAATCCAGGGAAATATCAACGAACATCGTCTCTCATGAGTAAGGGGGCATAAATGAAAAGGTCCTGGGATTTTGGGGACTCAGCGCCCTTCTTATTGCTAAAAAACCAGAGCTTTCATGAAAACACCTCCTGCTAACATCAACCTTTTCATTGTGGACATCGATTTCCCTTTGGGTGTATGGGCCTTGGAAAGTTCCAGCATTTAGTGCCAAGAAACAAAGTGTCAGGATAAAGGCCTTCAAGTTACATCGGCCT
>NW_023210682.1:0-558 GCF_002007445.2 Ailuropoda melanoleuca
CAGATAATCTTTCTTAACATCCGACTCTGCTAAGGCAGGAACAGGCCTTTATTTATCCCCATCCATGTGGTCCCACCGTTGCTAACTATGGCTCTCATTGGGTTGGGAGATGCTTGCTGTGGACTATTTGGAAACCTGGAGCCAGGGGCCAGGCAGGGCTGACAGCTGGTTACAAGTCAGTGTCAATGTTCAACCCTTAAGCTCCAAAACAAAAACCAACCAACCAACCACCATCACCACCACCAAAATGTTCTTAAAATTCATGGTAGAGATTTTAGGAGCAATTGCAGGAGTCAGACTGTACATGCAGTGAAAAGTTTTAAGTATCTGGGGGTGCCAGCTGTCCTAACTCTTGTTTCTCCGACCTGATGGTCCATTAGTGCCAGAGGTCCCTATTAGATAAGAACAGCGTGTGGTGTGTGGAAAATTCCAATAGGAGATCTTTTAGGCTTGAGAGCTAAGCCATGCCTTCTACAGCACAGAATGACTCATATCTGAAAAAGCAGCTCGTGGTGTGCTGGGCACAAGCAGAGCCTATGAATACCTGATAACGGGGTA
>NW_023210683.1:0-3010 GCF_002007445.2 Ailuropoda melanoleuca
GTACAGGGACCGTCTTAGCACTATCATCACCCTTCGTGAATAGGGAAACATGAGGGAAAGTGGTCGCGGTAACCTGACGAGTGTGCCCCATAGTGGTCTCTGAGACATCACACAGTCCAAAGAAATATCAACGATCATCATCTCTCGTGAGTAAGGGAGCATGAATGAAAAGGTTCAGGATTTTCGAGGACNNNNACTCAGCGCCCTTCTCATTGGTAATAAAGCAGAGCGTAAAGGAAAACACCTCCAGCGAACAGCAGCCTTATCACTGGGGACCCCGATTCCACATTGTGTGTAGGTTCCTTGGGAGGATCCAGCCCTTAGTACCAAGAAACAAAGTGTGAGGGGAAAGCCCTTGAAGTCACGACGGCCTTATGGAAGGTGGAACAGGAATCAAGGGGCTTTGGTACCGTGAGTGAAACACGACGAACACAGCACTGAGAAACACAATTCGGCCAAAACCCGCTTCCAACGAAATGCTTGCTCCCTGGGGAAATCCTGTCAAAACTGCTGGCGGCAATGGAACGAAAAGGCCCAAAACACGTCCGTCAGAAACAACACCGTACAGGGACCGTCTTAGCACTATCATCACCCTTCGTGAATAGGGAAACATGAGGGAAAGTGGTCGCGGAAGCCTGACGAGAGTGCCCCATAGTGGTCTCTGAGACACCACACAGTCCAGGGAAATATCAACGATCATCATCTCTCGTGAGTAAGGGAGCATGAATGAAAAGGTTCAGGATTTTCGAGGACTCAGCGCCCTTCTCATTGGTAATAAAGCAGAGCGTCCAGGAAAACACCTCCAGCTAACATCAGCCTTTTCAATGGGGACCCTGATTCCACATTGGGTAATGTGGAAATCCTGTCAAAACTGCTGGCGGCAATGGAACGAAAAGGCCCAAAACACGTCCGTCAAAAACAATACCGTACAGGGACCCTCTTAGCACTATCATCACCCTTCGTGAATAGGGAAAATTGAGGGAAAGTGGTAACGGAAGCCTGAAGAGAGTGCCACTAGTGGTCTCTGAGACACCACACAGTCCAGGGAAATATCAACGATCATCATCTCTCGTGAGTAAGTGAGCATGAATGAAAAGGTTCAGGATTTTCGAGGACTCCGCACACTTCTCATTGGTAATAAAGCAGAGCATCCAGGAAAACACCTCCAGCGAACACCAGCCTTTTCACTGGGGACACCGATTCCACATTGGGTGTAGGGTCCTGGGGAG
Organism: Ailuropoda melanoleuca; assembly: GCF_002007445.2. Taxonomy (NCBI): domain Eukaryota; kingdom Metazoa; phylum Chordata; class Mammalia; order Carnivora; family Ursidae; genus Ailuropoda; species Ailuropoda melanoleuca. The sequence goes on from NW_023210683.1 coordinate 1,230, forward strand.
TATCCAGCCGTTAGAACCAGGAAACAAAGTGTGAGGGGAAAGCCCTTGAAGTCACGATGGCCTTATGGAAGGTGGAACAGGAATCAAGGTGCTTTGGTACCGCGAGTGAAACACGACGAACACATCACTGAGAAAGGCAATTCGCCCAAAATCCGCTTCCAACTAAATGCTTGCTCCCTGGGGAAATCCTGTCAAAACTGCTGGCGGCAATGGAACGAAAAGGCCCAAAACACGTCCGTCAGAAACAACACCGTACAGGGACCGTCTGAGCACTATCATCACCCTTCCTGAATAGGGAAACATGAGGGAAAGTGGCCGAGGATGCCTGACGAGAGTGCCCCATAGTGGTCTCTGAGACCCCACACAGTCCAGGGAAATATCAACGATCATCATCTCTCGTGAGTAAGGGAGCATGAATGAAAAGGTTCAGGATTTTCGAGGACTCAGCGCCCTTCTCATTGGTAATAAAGCAGAGCGTCCAGGGAAACACCTCCAGCGAACAGCAGCCTTTTCACTGGGGACCCCGATTCCACATTGGGTGTAGGGGCCTGGGGAGGATCCAGCCCTTAGAACCAAGAAACAAAGTGTGAGGGGAAAGCCCTTGAAGTCACGACGGCCTTATGGAAGGTGGAACAGGAATCAAGGGGCTTTGGTACCGTGAGTGAAACACGACGAACACAGCACTGAGAAACACAATTCGGCCAAAACCCGCTTCCAACGAAATGCTTGCTCCCTGGGGAAATCCTGTCAAAACTGCTGGCGGCAATGGAACGAAAAGGCCCAAAACACGTCCGTCAGAAACAACACCGTACAGGGACCGTCTTAGCACTATCATCACCCTTCGTGAATAGGGAAACCTGAGGGAAAGTGGCCGTGGATGCCTGACGAGAGTGCCCCATAGTGGTCTCTGAGACCCCACACAGTCCAGGGAAATATCAACGATCATCATCTCTCGTGAGTAAGGGAGCATGAACGAAAACCTTCAGCATTTTCGAGGACGCCGCACACTTCTCATTGGTAATAAAGCAGAGCATCCAGGAAAACACCTCCAGCGAACACCAGCATTTTCACTGGGGACCCCGATTCCACATGCGGTGTTGGGGCCTGTGGAGGATCTAGCCCTTATAACCAAGAAACAAAGTGTGAGGGGAAAGCCTTTGAAGTCACGACGGCGTTATGCAAGGTGGAACAGGAATCAAGGTGCTTTGGTACCGTGAGGGAAACACGACGAACACAGCACTGAGAAAGACAATTCGGCCAAAACCCGCTTCCAACGAAATGTTTGCTCCCTGGGGAAATCCTGTCAAAACTGCTGGCGGCAATGGAACGAAAAGGCCCAAAAAACGTCCGACAGAATCAACACCATACAGGGACCGTCTTAGCACTATCATGACCCTTCGTGAATAGGGAAACATGAGGGAAAGTGGTCGTGGAAGCCTGACGAGAGTGCCCCGTAGTCGTCTCTGAGACACCACCCAGTCAGGGAAATATCAACGATCATCATCTCTTGTGAGGAAGTGAGCATTAATGAAAAGGTTCAGGATTTTCGAGGACTCCGCACACTTCTCATTGATAATAAAGCAGAGCGTCCAGGAAAAGACCTCCAGCGAACAGCAGCCTTTTCACTGGGGACCCCGATTCCACATTGGGTGTAGGGGCCTGGGGAGGATCCAACCCTAGACCAAGAAACAAAGTGTGATGGGAAAGCCTTTGAAGTCACGACAGCCTTATAGAAGGTGGAACAGGAATCAAGGTGCTTTGGTACCGTGAGTGAAACACGA
>NW_023210684.1:0-558 GCF_002007445.2 Ailuropoda melanoleuca
CAGAGGCAACATGCTGCTCCTGCAACTCTCCCTGCTCGCGCCACTGGTCTCTGCGGCGTGGGGCCAACAAGACTACTATTATTACTCCCATCAGGACTACGGACAGGATGACCAGTGGGTCAACCTGTTCCGGCAAGGGTTCAACTTCCAGTGTCCCCATGGGCAGGTGGTGGTGGCCGTGAGAAGCGCGTTCAGCAAGAAGGAAGGATCGGACCGACAGTGGAACTACGCGTGCATGCCCACACCGCACGGCCTCGGGGAGCTCACCGAGTGCTGGTGGGAAGAGATCAATCGCGCCGGGACAGAATGGTATCAGACGTGCTCAAACAATGGACTCGTGGCCGGATTCCAGAGTCAATATTTTGAAGCAGTGCTGGACCGGGAATGGCAGTTTTACTGCTGTCGATACAGCCGCAGATGCCAGTATGCCTGCTGGTTGACCCAAGAATATCCAGGACACTATGGTGAAGACGTTGACATGGTGCTCTATTCCTATGGGTATTACATCAGGGGGGCACAAACCACCTTCTCTGGCGTGGAAAGAGATCGTCAGTGGAA
>NW_023210685.1:0-558 GCF_002007445.2 Ailuropoda melanoleuca
CCACAATTTCTTTCGTATTTGGCCAGAGTAGATTTTTGTTGTTTGTATTCCAGGAGTGGGGATGAGATGGAGTAATAAGTTGCCTTAATGTTTTCATTATTGGTGCTACTGGTTAACTCTTTAAGCTTTATAATAAACGTTATTATATTAATGGAAGATGAGCCTTTCTACATCAGTGTCTGAGGACAGGGCTGAAGTAAACACAGGGCTGGTACGTTTGCTTTCTTGTCTGGATGCTGGTGTGTGTATGTGTTTTCTACATGTGAACAAATAGTCCAAGAGGATCGGGTGCCTGTGAGTTAGACCAGCTCTCTACAAATTATTCCTAGATACTTGCCAGCATAAGACCAAAATTAAGGTTTGTTTTTTCATCAAATACAGACTAAAAAAATGCTATATGTGAAATATACAAAGGTTTTGTTGGTCCAGTATGTCATAGTTTACTGCTAGTTTGAGGGATTTGCTGAAAATTTTGAATAATCGTGATGGCCAAACCTGTCTTTGTATTTTAAAATATGCAGCACAGTAAAGAAAAACATTATTTGTATATTGTGGACT
>NW_023210687.1:0-558 GCF_002007445.2 Ailuropoda melanoleuca
CCATGTGGATATCCAGGCCCTACAGGTGTTCGAATTCTTCCAGTCCAACAACTTTCCCTTTGAGACCTTCCAGCACTCCTAAATCCTGGAGTCACAAAGTTTCAAAGCTGGAAGAGACCTAATGGCTGTCACACCTCACAAAAAATTTAAAAAAAATAAAAACAAAAACAACAAAAACATTTAATCAGCTTCGCTAGCTATGTGTGCCTCTGAAGCAAGCACTTGGCTTCCCTAGTTATAACCTTTCAGATCACCCTCTGAAAATAACTATCAAAAGCTACAGAAGTGGGGCGTCTGGGTGGCTCAGTTGGTTAGGTGTCTGCCTTTGGCTCAGGTCATCATCCCAGGGTCCTGAGATTGAGTCCCACGTCAGGCTCTCTGCTTGGCGGGGAGTCTGCTTCTCCCTCTCCTGCTCAAGACTTGCTCTCTCTCTCTCTCTCCCTCTCTCTCAAATAAATAAATAAAATCTTTAAAAAAAACCCAAAACTACAGAGGTATATACCTTTGCACCCCGCAACCCCACTTCCAATAATTTACCCTATGGAGAATAGCCATACA
>NW_023210688.1:0-558 GCF_002007445.2 Ailuropoda melanoleuca
ATAACGCCGGGATCACGCCCTGAGCTGAAGGCAGACGCTTAACCGCTGTGCCACCCAGGCGCCCCTGGGTTAAGTTTTTACTTCACATTAAGCTCCAGGAATCATTCAAATAATTCTAGAACAAAAGATTTAGAACCAGCAAGAACAAAGACAGAGAATGAGGTGTTGGCAGAAGGCTGGAGTGGGGGGAGAAAAGGAAGAAGGCCCACCACAAGACTGACTCTGAAGGGAAACAGCCCTAGTAGGGAAAAGTGTTGCTTGCAGGTTAAATCTTACCAATAGATTGAAGCTTTTTATCAGTGTTAAATCTCCTGTGGTTATATAAGAGCATATTCCTACCTATTATGAAACACACACTGAAGTATTTAGGGGTAAAGGGTCATGACGTACGCAATCCTCCAGTGGTTAAGAAAACCCAGGGGGGTGGTGAGGGGCAAATGATGAAGCAGAGGGCAACACTGACATGGGAGAATCTGGATGTGGGACACCCGAGTGCTCTTCGTACTACTTTTAGTCTTGAAACTCTTCTGTAACTGAAATTATTCTTTTTTTTTTTTT
>NW_023210689.1:0-558 GCF_002007445.2 Ailuropoda melanoleuca
TTTTTTTTTTATTCCTACCCAAATATTTCAAATGAAAACTTCCAAGACATTAGAATGTCACATGAATAATCAATGCCAATGCAGCTTTTCAAGAAATCCTTTTATTTAATGTTTGATCCCCATTTCAGTCCCCCCCCCCCATCTGGCAGTTGTCACTTAGGCAGATGGCCACCAGCTGGGAGGGCAGCCTGTGCATCTCCCTCCAGATCACGGGGCTCAGTAGACCGGACGTGAAAGTGCATCGTGTCCCTCCATTAGGCGATCCACAAGCTCAGACACTCCCTTGTCAACCTGTCACCGCTTGAAGCTTCCCAGAGGGACCTCTTTTCTGAATCTGGGATCTTACGCTGCATTTTGCTGATGTCACAGTATTCCCTACTGGGTTCACATAAGAGAATGTAGCTACTATGCCTACATTGTCCATCTCTCCCCATTGAGAGGGCACACGTGAAATCAAGAGTTACATTAATGAAGAAATAGAGAGCAAGAAAGAGATGAGTCTTCAAATATATCCTGACTATCCAGACAGTTTAAGGAATGGCTTATTCTACTCTAATA
>NW_023210690.1:0-558 GCF_002007445.2 Ailuropoda melanoleuca
CCCGGGGGTATGTGAGAGCCCCTTAGCCACCTTCTTTTGCTCCCCCTTTGGTCCCCATCAACAGACCCAGGGGCTGCAGGAACATCAATAAAGTCCCCCCCCCCAGGGGAGGCTGTTGACAGTATACAAAAGTCAGTGGACAAACCACAGCAGAAGCCCCTCCGCTCTGGCTTACAGTCCTCATTCTAGTCTGCATCTTGGCAGCTGCCCACTGTCCAAGTCTGCAACAGGTGGGTGCCATGCAGAGAGGTCTGGATCTTGGAGTGCAAGGGTGAAGCCTTGCCAGCCCTAGCTGCTCCCCTTCCTATCCCAGGAGAGGTGGGGGCTGCCTTTTCTCCAACTGGATTCTTCTAAACCAGCTGTCTTTGCCCCCACCTATGGCAGAGCCTCTTCTCTAGGGGTGCCCGTGGGGTGGCAAACCCAGGTCTCCTGCGGGCAGAGCAGCCGTGTGCCATAGCAACTCCAATGCAGCCTGGCTCCTTTTTCTCAGGAGTGTCTCTGGCCAACCCAAGGAAGTGGCCGCGGCTGAAGGGCCCCATCAGGCCCCCTCCAAAGGAG
>NW_023210692.1:0-193 GCF_002007445.2 Ailuropoda melanoleuca
TGTTTTTCTTTCCAAAGACACAGGCCTAGACTTGCTGGTGCCCTCCTTCTGCATACAGCTGTGCTCGGGTCTGCCGTCTCGGTCAGCAGCCTGCCCAGAGTGTGAGTCTCCCCATAACGGACCCCAGAAATTTATCTACATCTTTAAATGCTGCATCAGCATCCAGAAACACTCTCCCCACTGCCGAAAGCAC
>NW_023210692.1:271-2254 GCF_002007445.2 Ailuropoda melanoleuca
GTCATCCTTATGTAATCTTTCTTTGCACCTGCACTGCAGCCTATGCAGCCTCGCTCTGCCTGCCCTGGGGTTTGAGGACCCAGGAGTTTGACTCCGTGCCCTTTTACAAGCTTCCCTCCGCAGGCCCGCGCTGACAGAGCATACAAGGCTGCTGCTTTCCCCATACCCCCAGCGTGTGTCTTAGAAGCTTTGCTTGTGGTGTTCCACAAATGCTTCCACAGGCTAAATCGAATCTGGCCAACATGAATACTAGAGGGATGATTAAACAAATGGAAACATTTAATAAATACTGCATTTGAAATGGCTAGTTTTTCTGATCTCCTCATGACAATGATTAACCTCTTTGAATGTTTTTTATGCCCATGAATGGATTACTAAAATGGATTAGGGAGGAGGAGCAGAGGGAGAGGGAGAAGCAGACTGTCTGCTGAGCAGGGAGCCTGATTCNAATAAGCAATACAGTTTTTTTTTTAAGATTTTATTTGTTTATCTGCCAGAGAAAGAGAAAGTCTCACGCAGGGGGAGCAGCAGAGGGAGAGGGAGAAGCAGACTGTCTGCTGAGCAGGGAGCCTGATTCGGGGCTGGATCCCAGGACCCTGGGATCATGACCTGAGCCAAAGGCAGACGCTTCACCGACTGAGCCACCCAGAGGCCCCTATATAGTTATTTTTGGTTTCTTATGGAAATAACCTCAATTGGGGAAGGTAGCTTAAAAAAAAACACAAGCCAAAACATAATCAATCAGAAAAGCATTTTGATTAATTCTCTTATTTTTCTGGTAAAAGGAATGAAAAATAATAGGAAAGGGAAAGTTGGGAGGACCACTCATCATTTTTAAGAAATTTGCCGGTTTCTATTTCAGGAAGGTTTAGGTTGACCCTGCTAACATAGACAAATGAAGGAAAGGGAAATGTGGCACATTAGTTGGTATTTTTCAGAAAGGCTGACTGAAAATATTTTCATATATCTGAGATAATCAGGGACTGAAATCAACGTCACAGGATGTGAGTTACTNGTGTGAGTTACTCCGCGTGCCAGCAGGGAATGCAGTTGATAGATGGATGCCTATTTTCTGTCTGTTGGGCAGTATGTTCATGATGTCTCTCCCACACAGAGTCCTTGATCTTTCTTCCTCTGACCCTTTCACATGACTCTGACTCCTTATTCGTGGGGCCTTTTCCTAAGATTCCTTTGCGGAGGATGCAGTCCCGCTGTAGTTGCACAAAGGAGACTGGGCCAGAAACAGGTCCTTCAGGGCAGGACCCCGCCTTCCTCTCCCTTTGAAGGGATAATGGCCTTATATAGACAAACAAACAAACAAACACACACACACACACACACACACACACACACACACACACACACGAACATCTCCTTCCCAGTTTCCTTTGAAAAAGGCTGTTACAATTTAAAATTCGCACCCACAGCATCTGAGAGGTCCAGCCCCACTGGCACTTCATTAGGACTGTGAGTGTGTATGTTTGTGTGCAGATAAACATACCTCTGCAAATAGGTAAAAAGAGACAGATAAGAAGATAAACATACCTCTGCAAATAGGTAAAAACATACCTCTGCAAATAGGTAAAAAGAGACAGATAAGAAGATGTGTCTGACTTTTAAAAAATTAAAAATTAAAAAAATTAAAAAAATTAAAATTAAAATTAAAAATGTTTCTCCCAGGCTTAATGAGATATAATTGACATGTAACTGATGGTGTCTATGTTAACTTGCACATTTTATAGCTAGTGAGGTTAAGTACTTTTACATAGAGATTTGGATAGATCAATGATCAACTATTGACCTGAATAATATTCATTTTCTCAGGGAATTTGTATGGATGTTAAAACAAGATTTGTGTGTGTGTGTGTGTGTGTGTATATATATACATAGAGGCTGAGGCTTATCATAGAGGCTTATCATAGAGGCTGAGGTAAATCCAGCTTTCAGGTTCCGGTACCTTATACACGTTTGAGATGGAATGTA
>NW_023210693.1:0-558 GCF_002007445.2 Ailuropoda melanoleuca
CTTACTGAAAACTGGGAGGATTTATTTACAGGAAAGATACAATATGCTAATTTGGGCATGTTCTAGAGTTCTGCTAGACATAGCCTAAGGGACAATGCCTAAGTCTCTTAGATCACAGGGTGACTATTTGGGCTAGGAAAGTTTCAGGAAGGCAACTCCCCGTGGCTTTCCAGCGGCAGAGTGGCGCAGTGGTCATCTAGGCCTCGGCATTCCAAAGGCCTATGCCCTTCTCCGAAACCTTCCCTGCCCTCAGCGGCCTCTGTGTTACATTGTAGCAAGCCAGTTATTATGCCTGATTTCATGCTCTCCATTAACCCCAACAGAAAGGGGTAAGTGTAAATATGTATTTGTTAAAATCAATATTTACTAATAATTTTGATAAATACCTGTCTTTTTTTTAATATAATAATATTTTTATTATGTTATTCACCATACAGTACATCCCTGATTTTTGATGTAAAGTTCGATGATTCACCAGCCTATCCCATTCCCCCACTCCCTCCCCTCTGCAGCCCTCAGTTTGTTTCTCAGAGTCCATCCTGTCTTAAAAACAAAAGA
>NW_023210695.1:0-150 GCF_002007445.2 Ailuropoda melanoleuca
AGAGCCTCTAGTTTTGACTGCATTTGGCTCATAGAATTTTTAATTTCTGTCAGATTCGCTCTCATTTCTTTCTTTCTTTTTTTTTTTTAAGATTTTATTTATTTATTTGACAGAGAGACAGCTAGCGAGAGAGGGAACACAAGCAGGGGG
>NW_023210695.1:492-1591 GCF_002007445.2 Ailuropoda melanoleuca
TCATTCTGATGAGGAGAGATTGCGGGGTTGTCCAGAGCCCAAATTATTGACTAGGACACAGGCCGTGCACCCTTGTTTTATAGAGATCTTAGGGATGTGGGCCTCTGTAAAGATTTTATTTATTTATTAGAGAGAGACAGACAGTCAGCAAGAGAGGGAACACAAGCAGGGGAGTGGGAGAGGAAGAAGCAGGCTCCCAGCGGAAATGCCCGATGAGGGACTCCTTTCGGGAACACTGTGGTCACGCCCTAATCCGAAGACAGGCGCTTAATGACTGCGCCACCCAGGCGCCCCGGTTTGTGGGCTTCTTGATTTTTCAGCCTGCCTTCTGGGGGAGGGGCCTGCCGCACGGATACTCAGGCAACTCTGTTTGGGTAGAGTCTCCGTGTCCCCTGCGAGGGGGGATGGGGATGGGCACCCTGTGAGCCAGTATTTCCAGGCTTTTGTTCTCTGGCGGCTTTCCCTGGCGGTCTGCTGTGCCTCTTCTGAGAGTCAGAGCAGCAGCGGCTGAAATTCAGCCTCTCTCACAGAACAGAGGGATCGCGGCCTGTTCTCCACTGATGTTCTGGCCACTTTAACTCTTTTTCTGTTGGTGCTGCTCAACCCTGCAGCATCCTGGGCTGTGCGCCCCACACCCGGCATCCCATCCCTCACTTCCAGGGCCGGCTCGTCTCTGTCCTTTGTGTTTCTAACACCATCAGCCACCGCGTGCGCACGCTCCCGGAGCTCCCAGTCTCAGTCTGCTGTCTCGCGGGTGCTGTCCGCGAGTCCTCCTGCTCCCCCATGCAGGTGGCCCACCAGCCGCCAGCTGCCAGCCACCCCGCGCGCACTCCCAGAGCTCCCGGTCTCAGTCTGGATCCAGTGAGCACACCGGAGTTCCAGAGTTTCTTGAGATGCTTGGTAGCGCATGCTTCCGGCTCACGGTCTCAGTCTGCTCTCTCGCGGGTGCAGGTCTGCGGTCTGCCCGCTCCCCCATGTAGATGGCTACCGCTTCCCGGCGCCTGGACACGGCAGCTCCTTCCCCCTTTCATTTATCTTCCGATATCTGTGCGCAGTTTCACGGCTCCCCGCTTCGTACCTCAATACTCAGCGCTGGAGA
>NW_023210696.1:0-558 GCF_002007445.2 Ailuropoda melanoleuca
CTTTTCTGGGGATGCAATATGATTAACTATAATCATGATTCCAAATACCGAGCACTGCAGTATTTTTAAAAATCAAGAATGATTTTTAAAAGAAAAGTATGCATAACAAGGCATATAATCAATAGTCTGTTTCTTCCAAGGAAACAACTATGCTTTATTTCATTTATTTTGGCATGGACTAAAGTACCTATTCTGGGTCACATGGGGGAGCTCCAAAGCAGTTTGAGATGTGCACAAATGGAGAAGTTATGTTTTTTTAAAAAAAAAAAAATCCTGAAATATAAGAGTGCTGGTGGGGTACCCCCCAGTTTACATCAAGTTTAAATATTGAAGGCACTTCATGTCCTGCTTAAAATGAGGATAGATAGATTATCCTATCTTTTGTGTGTGTGTGTTATTTCAGTGCTATTATAAAACCATTATAAAATGGTCAATGTAATAAATCAGCATACTCATAAAAACTATTGAGAATATATTTAACCACATGGATATTTACCCATATGGATATCTTTCCACTATAAAAAATCATATGGCTACATTCATTAGTTTGCACTAAAC
>NW_023210697.1:0-558 GCF_002007445.2 Ailuropoda melanoleuca
CTTGCACCGTAGTGGAACAGACAGTCAGGAAGCAAGATAAACGAGTAAAGGACAGAGCGTGCTGGTTACTGATAACTGCTGTGGAAGAGAAACCAACAGAAAGGGGGCTGGGCAGTGCTGGGGTTGCAGATTTACCATGGCCTACTTTTACGTAATGCTTTTGAAAGAAAATGTACTCTGATTCTACACACAGAACGGCTGCTGGGGTTGCAGTTGGCTGGAGCTGGTACCATACTCGAACACTCACTGGTATTCTTTAGAGCTGTCGTCCCTAAACTGTTGCGAAGAGCGCCAATGCCATTTTTCTCGTGACTTGTGACTGGCTGACTTCAGAGGGACGGGTGCTGCTGGAGAAACCTTGACAGCAGTAAAGCCAGAGCCTCATGTGTTGGCTGAGGGCTCTGTGTGTCTGCAGAATCAAGGTGGCTATGGCTCTATCATCCATACGCCATGGGATCCTAAAAAATGAACCCACTCCTGGATCTTCGCTTTTCTTATTTGTAAAATAAATGGCTTGGACCACATCCCTCAAACTCTTTCAAATCTGAAGACTCTCTT
>NW_023210698.1:0-558 GCF_002007445.2 Ailuropoda melanoleuca
GTGCACGAGTTGGGGGAGGCATAGAGGCAGAGAGAGAGAGTTGCAAGCAGACTCCCTGCTGAGCATGGAGCCTGACCTGGGGCTCCATCCACACAACCCATGAAATCATGACAGTTGAATGCTTAACCAACTGAGCCACCCAGGTGAATAGATAGTTCTATTCACATTTCTGTTGCAAAACAATGAAGAAAACTAGGTGTGGTCAAGTAAAGGAGACTTGAGAAAGATTTGATCCAACTATCTAGGACTCTTACCCATCAAACAGAATAAAGAGTTTTTCTGATACAGTATGTTCAGAAGATGTACAATATTGTCTTTTATGGGATCCATAGAATATTCAAGCTGAGAGGGGCTTGATACCTCTCATTCTAAAATGAACACTTAAGCTAGAAATACCTTCCAGGGATTTGAAATGACTGCCCACGTCATTTTGACCAGAGCAAGGAGCTAGAACCCAGCTCACTGCCTTGTCACCCTGCTCTTACTCCCACAGATATAGGAATTTTTCAGATTTGGGTTAAACAGCTCAATGCATGGTACTCAGTAGCCAATGTTATA
>NW_023210700.1:0-558 GCF_002007445.2 Ailuropoda melanoleuca
TGAATGATAGCTTATTAACACCAGATCAAAACCATGCTCTGTTTCTTGCCTTGATTGCCAGAAATGGTTGGTCTTAGATCTTCAAAGCTGACGTGGCTGCAGTAGCCACTGGGGCATTAAATGCCTCCTTCCCTACATTATGTCTTCCAGATGTGGGCATGTCCTAGCCCTCCGCCTGCCCTTGTCCCATTTCAGAGTTATTGATGGCCATGTTGTCCTCACTACTCTGAATAAGACCCATGGGTCCTTCCTGTCCCCCCTTCTCTCTGGGAATCCCTTCAGACATACATTTACTTGCACCCCTTTTGTGCCAGGCCCTGGGCTGAGCACAAAGGTATCAAGGGGAAGAAAAGACAGTTCTTTATCTCCACAATTCTCCTCTAGCACACTGGTTTTCAAAGCCACTCCTCAGAGCTCTGGGGCTGTTCGAGAAGACCCAAGCCCACCCAGATGCCAACAGGGGCGCGGGGTAGAGCTCAAGAAGAGAAACTTCCCCTTGTTTGTGGAAGATATTAATGCAGAAGAGAAGTTGGTTAGCAGATGGCCAGCGAATTCCTA
>NW_023210701.1:0-558 GCF_002007445.2 Ailuropoda melanoleuca
TAAAGTTTAAAAGGCTGCCCATAGCAAGTGGTGGTAGTAACTGGAACTCTCCCACATTGCTGGTGGGAATGTAAAATGTTACAGCCACTTTGGAAAACAGTTTGGCGGATTCTTACAACATTACACCTGCACCCACCATGTGACACCGTCATTCTGTACCAAGGGATTTACTTAAGAGAAATGAAAGTCTATGTTCACACAAAGACTTGAACAGGAATGTTCATAGCAGCTTTATTTGTAATAGCAACAAACAGGAAGCAATCCTCATGTACATCCATAGTTGAAAAAAACAAACTGTGGTCTAAGTAACCATATAATGAAATACTACTCAGCAATAAAAAATGCAATATTGATACAAACATAGAGCTATAGATGAATTTCAAATAATTATTCTGAGTCCAAGAAGCTGGGGGTAGGGGGAGGAAGGACATGTTTTATGACTCCATTTTTATAAGATTTGAGATAGTGCAAACCAAGATATAGTGATACAGGGCAGATCAGAGGTTAGTGGGAACAGGGAGAAGGAATCAAGAGAGGAATTGCAAGGGGCACAAGGAA
>NW_023210702.1:0-558 GCF_002007445.2 Ailuropoda melanoleuca
TATATATATATATATATATATATATATATATATATATATATACACACACAATGGAATATTGCTCAACCATCAAAAAGAATGAAATCTTGTCATTTGCAACGACACAAATGGAACTAGAGGGTATTATGCTAAGTGAAGTAAGTCAGTCAGAGAAAGACATACATCATATGATTTCACTCATAAGTGAAATTTAAGAAACAAAACAGATGAACATAGGGGAAGGGAAGAGAAAATAAGATAAAAACAGAGAGGGAGGCAAACCATAAGAGACTTAACTCTAGGAAGCAAATTGAGGGTTGCTGGAGGGGAGGTGTGGGGGGAATGGGGTGATTGGGTGATGGATATTAAGGAGGGCACTTGAGGGGCACCTGGGTGGCTCAATGATTAAGCATCTGCCTTTGGCTCGGGTCATGATGCCAGGGTCTGGGATCTAGCCCCATGTCAGGCTCCCTGCTCAGCAGGAAGCCTTCTTCTCCCTCTCCCACTCCCTCCTGCTGGTGTTCCCTCTCTCGTTGTGTGTCTCTCTCTGTCCAATAAATAAATAAATACTTTTAAAAA
>NW_023210703.1:0-599 GCF_002007445.2 Ailuropoda melanoleuca
TGAGCTCACACTGTTTAACTGTACCACCAACATCAATGAGAAGGACATTCATTTCTTCTTTTTTTTTTAAAGATTATTTATTTATTTATTTGACAGAGAGAGAGAGAGCACAAGTAGGCAGAGTGGCAGGGAGAGGGAGAGGGAGAAGTAGGTTCTTCGCTGAGCAGAGAGCCCGACGTGGGGCTTGATTCCAGGATCCTGGGTTCATGACCCGAGCCAAAGGCAGTTGCTTAACTGACTGAGCCACCCAGGCTCCCCATTTCTTCTTTCTTTCATTCATTACATAAACATTAGTTGAATAGCCACTGCTTCTTAGGCACCATGGTAAGTACTAGGGAAGTAAATCAAATAAGACATGGTTTCTGCCCTGAAGGAGCTCACAGTCTGGTACAATAGTGCTCAACTGGGGCAGCTTTACTTTCCAGGGGACATCTGGCAATGTCTGGGGACACAACAAAGAAGGGGTCCAAAGTGTTAATAGTGCCCAGGCCGAGCNTGAGCAACACTGATCTGGTGGGAGTGACAAATGTTGAAATGTGCTGTGGGAAAGTTGTGTTCTTGAAACTTAGAGGAAAGTCTTCTGAAGGCCAGTCAGAGCC
>NW_023210704.1:0-558 GCF_002007445.2 Ailuropoda melanoleuca
TCAACCAGTCAGCACTATTTGATTTTTTGGTCATTGAGAGAAATACTTACGTACAAGAAAGTTAGTTACACTATTTTAAACAACTTTAATCCTATTTGCATGCCGATTCCGCCTTTACTTAACTGAATAGATTTGAAATTCTTAGTTCACCTTCCAGGCAGCACTGAGGCAGACAGTGTAAGCTGGTAGAATGGGAGGAGTGGGAGCCAATACTTGAACCCGGAGAAGGGGCTATAGCAGGAGAAGGCTGACTGTCTAGAACAGTGAAGTGGCTTCAACAGAGGAACCTGGCCCCTACCTACCCATGGCCTGCCAGGAAAGAGTTCTAGGGGGTAACTGTCCTAACCTCATTCTTTTCCTGTCATTTCCTCTCCTGCTGCTGCTTCCCATTGGCTGATACTAACTGAAGAGAAAGGAAACTCAAAGATACTGTTGACAATGGTCAGCCTTTTTGGCCTCTGAGCAAGATGGAACAACATAGAACATACAGCATATGGTAGCATATAGTGCAACTCTTAGAGTTCAGGAATTGAGTGAAAAAGGTAAATGTTACTTTAA
>NW_023210705.1:0-558 GCF_002007445.2 Ailuropoda melanoleuca
TGTAGAATCCTTTGTTCAGGCTCTTGGTATTGTTGTTGACCTCCTGCTGATGTCAATATAGACTTACAATGACCTGGATGGCTGGTGGCATGGCTAGTCATGAGACCACTTTGAAGACATGATGAAGGCAGCTGGCCGCATATACCAGATTCATATTGAAACTGCCCAGATCCTATATTTTCCCAGACAGCCCTCAGCCTTTTAGCCCAGGCAGGCATGCAATCTTGGAGGCATTAGCCTGCTGCATCCTCCTTAGCCTTGCAAAGTAATAAACTCTCTTCCTTCTTCATACCTAAACTCTGTCTTCATGATACATATTTCTGCTCTGGAGCAGAACGGTCGGTTTTTGGCAACATGACCTTGCCATGTACAGCTCCCAGATGCCCATACATGGCTTCTGAACTCTTCTCCAGGATGGTGAGTGCTCCCCAAGGGACAGGGAGGAGGGGCCCTGTGGGGGGACCTAGACAGGACAGAACATATGGACACACCCATCTCCCTGACTCCAGGAGCCACGCTCCTGCCCAGAGTGATGCCCACGACCCAGCAACCCTACTG
>NW_023210706.1:0-558 GCF_002007445.2 Ailuropoda melanoleuca
ATAATGCTCCCTCATTTGAAAAGGTCCTGTGGATCCCATGAGCAGGAATGTGTTGGGGGGAATATAGGCATCACTGCTTGCTGCCCCCCACTCTTCCTTCGAGCCCCTTTTTCTGTGCTTCTTTTGACAAGTCTACGTTTTCTTATATTTCTTTCCACGGGTCATGGTCCCATCCTTATCTGGAGGAAAAGAATACAATTAATTTTTGTTCTTTCCTTCTTTAGCTGTCGTTTGTATGGGGAATTGGTGTGCTCAAATCAAATGCAAGCTGTGTTCACAAATAGAGTGACATTTACATTTACACTCAGTTGCAGTTGCTGTGAGCCCCACTTCCTGCCTTTTGCGGCTTCTGGGTGCACCAGTGAGTCTCTCAGCTCGCAGACCAGTCTGTCACCTGGAATTTACCTTGGGCGCCCTACCATATGGTCTCTCTCCTCAAGTTCCACTTCTCAAAGATGCCCTTGAGGCCAGCATCAGGAGCAGCCACCATGAAAATGCCACTCTCTGAGCTTAGCAGTGCCAGTATCCCCAAAGTTGCAGATCCTCGGGTGCCAGAGC
>NW_023210707.1:0-221 GCF_002007445.2 Ailuropoda melanoleuca
ACGCTCTGCTTTATTACCAATGAGAAGGGCGCTGAGTCCTCGAAAATCCTGAACATTTTCATTCATGCTCCATTATTCACGAGAGATGATGATTGTTGATATTTCCCTGGACTGTGTGGGGTCTCAGAGCACTATGGGGCATCTCGTCAGGCTTCCGCGACCACTTTCCCTCATGTCTCCCTATTCAGGAAGGGTGATGATAGTGCTAAGGCGGTCCCTGT
>NW_023210707.1:351-942 GCF_002007445.2 Ailuropoda melanoleuca
TTTCTCAGTGCTGTGTTCGTCGTGTTTCACTCACGGTACCAAAGCACCTTGATTCCGTTTCACCTTCCATAAGGCCAATTTGACTGCAAAGGCTTTATCCTCACACTTTGTCTTGTCGCAAGTGCCTGATACTTCCCATGCACTTACACCCAATGTGGTATCAGGGTCCCTATTAGGCTGCTGTTCGCTGGAGGTGTTTTCCTGGACGCTCTGCTTTATTACCAATGAGAAGGGCGCTGAGTCCTCGAAAATCCGGAAGGTTTTCATTCATGCTCCCTTACTCACGAGAGATGATGATCGTTGATATTTCCCTGGACTGTGTGGTGTCCCAGAGACCACTATGGAGCTCTCTCGTCAGGCTTCCGCGACCACTTTACCTCATGTTTCCCTATTCACGAAGAGTGATGATAGTGCTAACACGGTCCCTGTACGGTGTTGTTTCTGACGGACGAGTTTTGGGCCTTTTCGTTCCATTGCCGCCTGAAGTTTNTGAAGTTTTGACAGGAGTTCCCCAGGGAGAAAACATTTCGTTGGAAGCGGGTTTCGGCCGAATTGTCTTTCTCAGTGCTGTGTTCGTCGTGTTTCACTCAC
>NW_023210707.1:1278-1355 GCF_002007445.2 Ailuropoda melanoleuca
GTTCCAAGACCACTTTCCCTCATGTTTCCCTATTCACGAAGGTTGATGATAGTGCTAAGACGGTCCCTGTACGGTGT
>NW_023210707.1:1617-1759 GCF_002007445.2 Ailuropoda melanoleuca
CCCCAGGCCCCTACACCCAATGTGGAATCGGGATCCCCAGTGAAAAGGCTGCTGTTCGCTAGAGCTGATTTCCAGGACGCTCTGCTTTATTACCAATGAGAAGGGCACTGTGTCCTCGAAAATCCTGACCCTTTTCATTCAT
>NW_023210708.1:0-558 GCF_002007445.2 Ailuropoda melanoleuca
AGACGAGGCCCTTGGGAGCTGAGGGATGAGGTCAGGAGGGTGGGGGCTCCAGGATGGGATTAGTGTCCTGATAAGAGGAAGAGACGCCAGAGCCTTTCTTTCTCTGCCACGTGAGGACACAACCAGAAGGTGGCCACTTGCCAGCCAGGTAGAGGGTTCTCACCAGAAACCGAATCTGCGGGCACCTTGATCTCAGACTTTCCAGCTTCCGGAACTGTGAGAAATACACGTCTGACCACCCGGGCTCTGAAATTCTGTCATGGCAGCTCGAGCTGACTGATACATGGGGCTTCCGGTCAGTAACGAGATGGGGCCTAGCTGAGTCTCCGGTACATGCCCACTCCACCATCCAGCTCGTTCCGAAGCTTGAAAGGGCCACACACAGCCCGGGACAGCAGTCAGAAGCTGACGTGGCATATTAAGGAAACTTTTCTAACTTGAAATCATGGAGACAGTCTCCAGGCACTGCTTCATGTGGACAGTCGGCTCACTCTCTCATTCTCTCTCCTCTCTCTCTCTCTCTCTCACACTCACACACGCACACATGCACACACACAC
>NW_023210709.1:0-558 GCF_002007445.2 Ailuropoda melanoleuca
GTTTTTGATGAATGTACAAGTATTTGGGGTGTATTTCCTTAGGACTTATCACAGTAGAATGAAAAGGTCTACAATTACTTTATGGAAAAATGAACTAAATTATAAATTACAAGACTCCTGCCATAGTCTCCTAATTCACCTGCCTACAGCCACTCATTCTCTCCTCCAATCTGTTCTCTACTCTGATTCCAGAAAAAGCTTTTCAAATCCCAGATTTCTCTGTATCTTTCCCTGACTTCACATTGCTTTAAGGATTAAGATAATTACTTGTCATTTCCTAGGACCAAATGGTTTGACCCTTTCCGATGACCCTACCCTGGTTTAGATAACCATCACCATCCCCTTTATACCCCAACCCATTCATTTCTCAGGGAGGTCTTCCCTGGCCCCCTCCCACTCCTAACCAAGTTATCTCTTCCTATTATATATGCTCTCTTATTAGCACTAATCAAGAGTCCTCTATAGCACTAATTAAGGCCACAATTTCATACTTACTGATGTGATGTTTTGGTTTTTGTCCGTCTCTGCCATTAGACTTATCCATGAGAGCAGGAGATA
>NW_023210710.1:0-558 GCF_002007445.2 Ailuropoda melanoleuca
CCCCATGTGACACCTAATCTATGCATGCTGGAGTGATGAAGTAATTATTTGATTAATATTTTGGAATGCAGAGGTCTTAGTATTGAGTTATCATTTCCATTCGATTACACTGTGATACCTTTCCTCTGGATTGTGCCTGTTTTTACTGAAGGGCCTCCTGTTTTTCAGCCCCAATATCTTCAGTTTATACAATCGTGTTACTTCTTTTGCTCAAACTGAAGTTCCTATTGCAATATTCTGTCTAGGCTTTGAAATCCTATTCTAGCTTTGGGCCCTGACTTTCTGCCAAGTGGCCACCTTCTTAGAACTCTACCTTGGCTTCTCCTTGGCTATGTTCTTCCTACATATTGATATTTCCCCTTGCTTCTTGGACCCCTGTCTCATCCAGGCACAGACCCTTTGCACTTATAAACATGGACCTTGCCTATCTTGCTCACTACTGGAACCGTAGCACCATAACAAGGATTTGTCTGTATTAGGTGTAAATGCATCTTTTGCAGATAATATGATGTTAATTGTGGGCCTAAAGGGTCATGACCATTCTCGTATGTGCTCTGC
>NW_023210711.1:0-558 GCF_002007445.2 Ailuropoda melanoleuca
TTTATTTATTTATTTATTTAGGAATTGTTGCCATGTCAGCTCCATCTAGGATTTGAATGTTAATTCCTGGCTCATAACTTTTCACCTTATGCTGATGAGGTTGGGTTGTGGAAAAGAGGGAGTAACTAAACTGTACCAGTGAAATGTAAGTTTGGGTGACTTAGAAGAAGCACATGTTTCATTTCCGAAATATTTACTAACCTCTGGCCATATGCCAGGCACTGGGATCATAATGACGAAGAGATATGTCAACATACTTCAAGGTGCAGTATTCCAGGAGAATGATGATAAGGGTCTAGAGCAAAGACATTGATAGTAGATGAGAGAGGAGATGGAATTCAAAAGTGTATTATCTATGCACATAAAAAACAATGGCATATTTGTT
The DNA here is from genome assembly GCF_002007445.2 of Ailuropoda melanoleuca. Taxonomy (NCBI): domain Eukaryota; kingdom Metazoa; phylum Chordata; class Mammalia; order Carnivora; family Ursidae; genus Ailuropoda; species Ailuropoda melanoleuca. Next base: position 386 of record NW_023210711.1, read on the forward strand.
TAAGTTCTCAAGAAATACATCATTTCTCAAAAATGTATCACCTACCAAACTTTTCAGCAAAAAGCATTCAAATATATGATCCAGATTACCAAGAGGTGAATCAGAACAAAAGTTCAAGAATAAAATGTGTGATCTCAACCATTTTCCTCCTTCATATTCATCCATGAAAAAAA
>NW_023210712.1:0-558 GCF_002007445.2 Ailuropoda melanoleuca
AAAAAAAACACCACCCAAAATATGTGCTATACAATTCTCTCTCTTCCTGTCTCTCTCTACATTAGGCATCACTGGTTGTCAAGATAATGCCAAAATGAAGACTTTTTCAAAAGACATCCTTAACTGTCAGGCAAGAACAATTCTCATTGAGTGTGGGAGGAAGGGGGAGATAAAAATGAAATCTGATGTCTTTTCCTGGAAGGTTTGGATTAAAGTCTCAATTCTCTACCTCAGGGCCCCAAAATAATTATGCTTTGCCCAAAGTAAAACCAATCCAGGAGTCTCAGTTTTTAGGGAAGTTGGCAACTATTTGTAGGAGGAATCAGCCTACCCCAAACAAAACTCAATATTATCTCTTTTGGAGTCTTCCATCTCTTTCTCAGGGATGAAATTAAAATTAACATTATTTTGGAACTGAGTTGCTTAGCTTACCTTGTGCACAAGATATTTCGGAAACAATATATTTTGAAACATATAAGCAAAAATTGAGCATGAATTATTTCCCACTTAACCTACATTATATTTCATCTTTGTGATTAATCTTCTCATAGATCTGCA
>NW_023210713.1:0-558 GCF_002007445.2 Ailuropoda melanoleuca
TTTATTGCTTATTTTAAAATATTTCTTATTTTAAAATATTTCTATCAAGAAAGTGAACTGACTGGTGGAACAAAAAAGGTAGGCTAATTATTGAAATAAGAAACTCTCAAATGTCCGAATCTTAATTTAGTTGAGATTTGCTTCTTGCCCACATCACATAGTCTATTGCAATTTGGCCTCTCTGCTCAAAGTGGTTATTCAGAGGCCCAGCGGCTCCCTCCACCTTGTGGTGCTCCTTCAACACAAAATCTTCAAGTTTGCCTCAGAATTTGAAAGAGAGTGGAGAGCTGCTTAGAAATTTAATGGTTCAGGCATAGAAAAAGTACACGTTTTATCACCAGAACTGAGTCACATAGCCCACTACCTTCAATGAGGCAGGATAAAGTAGTGCCAGGGAGAAGGAGGTAAAGGAAAAGGGTTTGACAAGAAAATATCAGTATCTATCCTCACTCTTTAATCAAATCAAAGTATTAATATGCACCCTAAGGCAGTCGTGGAAGTAGGCTATCCAGATCTCCTCCAAAAGAACCCAATGAAGGGAGCATAATTGATTCACAA
>NW_023210714.1:0-1269 GCF_002007445.2 Ailuropoda melanoleuca
AGTGAAATACTGTATTAATACTTCTCTAGAGATTCCTAAAATCCTTAAATAAGATCCTTAAAATATATTTTCATCTGTACAAGAAATTCTAATTGTGTTTGCCACAATTCCTATGACTCCAGGACATTTCAATAATGTTTATTTATGTGGTTTAGGCATAATAGGAATGCATTCTCCTGAAGGCCAATACATAAACTGATTCATCCATCCATTGCCAGTCTTAGACACCATATATTAGCATATTGCAGAATATCATCTGGATGGTTTTTGCTCAAGAGACCTATGACATTCGGTTTTTTTTACTTAATAGTAAGAGAAAATGAAGTACTAAATTGACAAAATTCAAATTGAAAAATAAAGGTTTTTATTTTTGAGTAATACGTAGGAGTCTTTTTTTATTAATAGACTTGAAAGAAAAATGTAAACTAAATTACAATCATGGAAATCCATGATTAGGCTAGTAATATAGTGATAACTCCTTACTAATAAAACAAAACCATTTAATAAGGGTGTTCTCTATACTTTATTAGATATTTCACAAGATCACAGAGAAAGTTATAGATGCAGTACCTGCCACTGAGTTGCCTTATGAGCTAAAAGATGACACTCAACAAATGAAAATGAAAAGACAGAGTGCACATCAGAGATAAATACATAACTATGTCCGCCCAGTTCTTTTGTAAAAAAAAAAAAATACATGACTATGTCATAGATGAATGTGTGCTAAGAGATACTGAAATGGCTTTAAAACTGAGATTCCTCTAATACAAATCCAGGAAGCAACTGAGTTTTCAGTTCACCTACAAACCTCCCATAACCACAATGAGAATTTTTTTTTCTTTTTTTAAATTGAAATATAATTAACATACAGTGTTCTGTTGCTTCAAGTACACAATATCATGATTCAACAATTCTATACATTACTCAGTTCTTATCAAGATAAGTGTACTCTTAATCCCCTTTTTCTCTTTCGGCCATATTCCATCCACCTCCCCTCTGGCAATAAGCAGCTTGTTCTCTGTATTTAAGAGCCTATTGTTCTTGTTGTTGCTTTTTCTCATTTTTGTTTGTTCATTGTTTTATTTCTTAAATTCCACAGATGAGTGAAATCATACATTATTTGACTTTCTCAGTCTAACTTATTTAACTTAGCATTATACCCTCTAGGTCCATCCATGCTGTTGCAAATGGCAAGATCTTATTCTTTTTTATGGCTGAGTAATATTCCATTGTGTGTGTGTGTGTGTGTGTGTGTGTGTGTGTGTGTGT
>NW_023210715.1:0-558 GCF_002007445.2 Ailuropoda melanoleuca
TTTTTTTTTAAGATTTTATTTATTTATTTGACACAGAGAGAGACAGCCAGCGAGAGAGGGAACACAAGCAGCGGGAGTGGGAGAGGAAGAAGCTGGCTCCCAGTGGGGGAGCCTGATGTGGGGCTCGATCCCAGAACGCTGGGATCACACCCTGAGCCGAAGGCAGATACTTAACGACTGAGCCACCCAGGTGCCCCAGAATGAGTTTTTTTAACCCAGAAACTTAAAAGAACAAATTATTGAAACTATTGATAAATTTCACAGATGCTGAATAAAAACCTCCGAAAGAAAAAAGTACCAACAAATTATTCCAATTATATGAAGTTCAAAGACAGCAAAATTAATGTATAGTTACCGAGGCTGAAATAATGGTTACCCTGGTGGGGAGACGAGTGGGAAGTAGCACAAGGAAGCCTTCTTAGATGCTGAAAACATGCTCTATCTTGATTGGAGTAGAGGTCACACAAATGTGTACAAGTGTAAAAAAAATTCATCAAGTTGTACACCTTACATTATGTAAACTAACCCTCAATCTAAAAAAAAAAAAAAAAAAAAAAC
>NW_023210716.1:0-558 GCF_002007445.2 Ailuropoda melanoleuca
TTGTCCAGTTTCTTTAGCTTTAGAGAAGCTGAAATGTTTTCACAGTCTTTCCTTGTCTTTATGACAATAACATTTTGAAGAATACAGCCCTTCTATCTTGTAACAGAATGTTATCCACTTTGGGTTATGTGATATTTCCTCATGATTAAATTAAGGTCACACACTCTCCTAGGATATCACATCTGGAGACACACAATGTCCATCTGTTCTCCATTGGTGATGTTAATTTTGATCACTCAGTCAAGGTGTTGCCAATTTTGTCAGTATATATTTATTTTTTCTTCTTTCAACTAATAATCCGTGCACAGGAGACGTTAAAAAATCATGTAAATATTGCTCTCATCAAAACTCCCCCCTAGATTTAATAGTCACTGATGACGCTTCCCTACCATCTTTACCACAATGGTTGCAAAATAATGATTTCCAAACTCCAGCACTCCCTCCAGATTGACCAATCCACCCACAGCATTCTAAGGTAAACAGGAGGCCTCCCTTCTCATGCATGCATGCATGTATGTCTTAATCTATGTATTGAATCCATCTCTCTCTCTCTCTCTC
>NW_023210717.1:0-558 GCF_002007445.2 Ailuropoda melanoleuca
GAAACCGCAGGTAAGAGGGGACTTGTGTATATACTTCTTAATATGTCTTTGTCCAGTGGGGCACCTGTAGGCGGGAAGATGCTGATTTTCCACCTCTCCTTTCATAGCTGTCCCTCTTCTGTTTTACAGAAGAAAGCTATCCTCCATCGATAATCCTACGGCCCTGCTTTGTCCTGGAGCTCACGAAACTCCGGGCTGCCCAGCCCGAAAGCAGTTTGACAGCTCATGGTGCTGTTGGTGTGGAGAAAGTGAGCGGTTCTAAGGGCCAGGTAACACCATATGTTTCAACTCAGGTGTTTTTCCAAGTATTTACTTTCAACGAAATTGAAGGACGACCTCTTTGAACTGTAAGCTGCTCATTAAAATGACAGAATACTCTAACAGAGTTCAAAGAGTTGAGGGACTTTCCTGTAACAAAATATCTTCCATTTCATATACTTATTCATGTGAATAATTTTCTCAGTGCTCCTATAAAAAAAGGAATAAATTTTATACTGCTCTATCTCATTATAGGCATAAGTATATTTATTCATGGCTATATGAATAATTTTTTTTTAA
>NW_023210718.1:0-621 GCF_002007445.2 Ailuropoda melanoleuca
TAGAACAGTTATTTTTAAATCATGTTATTTCTGTTTTTTCATTATTCATCTAGTTCTAAAATAACAAATAGGTGACACAAATAGTTCTCTACCAAAATTCAACTCCACTAGCCTATACACTTTCATGAGCACAGAGATCATGCCTCTCTTATTCACTTTCTATATCCAAAAATAAGGGAGCATAATGTTTGGCACAGAACAGGAGGTTAATACATATTTGCTAAATAGATGGAATTTATGTTTCCCACTACATTTTCTCTTATACTCACTGCGTACAATTTCAGGGTCTGCCTTAAACATACCTTTAAAATCTCTTTGAGAGTTTGTTTCAAGTTGCTGTGACTGTGCCACTGTTTTCAACATCTCCTGAATTACTACCCGGTCACTATTTCCAGCATCACTACACAAAACAAAAATAATGGCAAATATAAATATAAGTATTTAGAANTATAAATATAAGTATTTAGAAAATATTATGCCCTTATTCTTATGAAGATCTTATTAAAATTTTAATCAGGGGCGCCTGGGTGGCACAGCGGTTAAGCGTCTCCCTTCGGCTCAGGGCGTGATCCCTGCGTTATGGGATCGAGCCCCACATCAGGCTCCTCCGCTATGAGCCTG
>NW_023210719.1:0-558 GCF_002007445.2 Ailuropoda melanoleuca
CTTTATGTTATCAGTAAGGCTTCTGGCCAACAGTAGGCTATCAGGTTTTGGGGGAGTCAATATTTATACATGGATTCTCATTTGCCCGGGGAGATCAGGACCCCTAATCCCCAAAGTGTTCAACAGTCAATGGTACAATGCTCACCTCTACGTTAAACCTATTGTTACATCTATATTATATCAAAATCTGAGAATGAACTCAAGCAAATAATCATGGTTCTACTGTCCATTGATTAGAGGACCAAAAAACCCCTAAGCAACTGTTAATGGGGTAAGTCACTGTAATCACTGCAAGTCCTAGCATCACACAATACGTGATGCTAACAAAGAAAAAAAAATGTGTTTTTTCTAGTCACTATCTTCTTAAGAACATTTACTGACATCCCACAGAATTCTAGGATTCCATGGAACCCTGGTTGAGTGGCAAGCTCTAGAGATGTTGTGCAGTACATTTGTGTTCTCTGCCTGCATCTTTTTACATATGTAAAGTGTGTTCCTTGCTGTTTCCTTTTCCAGAATGATTTCCTAAGCTCACTCTTCCTTTCTTCTGTCACTGTC
>NW_023210720.1:0-558 GCF_002007445.2 Ailuropoda melanoleuca
GATCCGGTAACGCCGGGATCACGCCCTGAGCCGAAGGCAGATGCTTAACCGCTGTGCCACCCAGGCGCCCCAAGTATAGTATTTTAAGTCATTCATTACGGTCACTAAGTTCAAGTCACAGTTGACACATACTTCTGTGCCCATAATTCATTGAACCACCATGTGTCTGAGCTGGAAAGGATCTTGAATATGAACTCCCTCACTTTCCATATGAGATAAGTAAGACCCAGAGAGAGGAAGTGACTTGGGCACGATCACACAGCTGATTACTGAGAGAGCTAGAATATCCAGTTTTGAGATATCTGGTATGTAGACCGGTGTCCATCCAAAGTGTAAAATGTCCTCTAGGTATGTTATACTTCATATTTATACCTCCTCATGACTTAGGTCTAAAAGGTGCTGCACCTAAAATCTAAACATCAACAAAAATGAGGTTTCTTATGAAAAGACAGTTTTCTATGTTGCGGGTTAGGTGGCTGCCATAGTGTCAGCACAGCAGAACCCAGATGTACTGATACCATTCACTGAGGAAAAAAATGTGAGAGTGAGTGTGTGTGT
>NW_023210721.1:0-558 GCF_002007445.2 Ailuropoda melanoleuca
ATGGAGGAAGTCCTAAGTTGTATGGACAATTCAGGGGGCAGGTGGAGGGTCAAGATCTAAAGGAGACAGACAGTGCCAAGGTCCTGAGGCAGAACAGGGGCATTGGGACACTGGTGCCCCTACTGCGTGCTGGCCTTCCTACAGTCTTTCCACTATTCTCCCACGTTAGACTGGCTCATCCCAACGGTCCGTTGGCCAAACCCGAGGGAGGGGAGGCGAGACGGTGGAGAGGGAGGGCCTTGGAATCAGCTGCCCCACCTCCCTGTCCTGAGTCACTGGGCCAAGGGTGGGGGGCCAGAGGAGACCTCCAGCATCACCAACCACACTCGGCCAGGGCCCTGCTTTACTATTAGCATCATAGTGGCTGCCAACCATTGGTCACTAACCGGTGCCAGCTCAGCAACGCTTCCCGTGTGTCTGTGAATAACAGGCGGCTGCTGCCAACTGGTCCCCATATAGATGTGGTTGACCAGAGAGGTCAAATGGGACTGGCCAAGAGGGATGGCCGAAGAGAGGTCAGGAGGGCAGTGCCAGAGGCCTGATGGCTGGGTGACGTGC
>NW_023210722.1:0-558 GCF_002007445.2 Ailuropoda melanoleuca
GCACCAGGAAGCAGTAGCCACTTGCACTGGGAGTGGGCTGGACTCATGGACCAGCACCTGTGAAATAGCAGACTGAGACCGTGAGCCTGGGATCGCAAGTGCGACCAGACTGAAAACTGGAACTTTGGAGCGCTCACTAGAATCTGACTAAAACCAGGAGCTCAGGAGTGCACGCGTGTCCAAACTGAAAACCGGAGCTCCGGAGTACACACTTGGACTAGACTGATACTGGGAGCTCGGCAGCACGTGCATGACCAGACTGAAAACCGGCATTCCAGAGTGTGCACGAAACACACTGAAACAGGGAGTTCTGGAATCTCGCACTTGGGAACAGGTGGTGGCTGGCGGTGTTAGAAGCACAAAGGACAGAGACGTCCCAGCCCTGGAAGTGAGGGCTGGGAGAGCATCTGTGGGGCGCACAACCCAAGATGTTGCAGGGTTTTTAGCAGCACTGACAGAAACAGAGTTAAAGTGGCCAAGAGAGCTCACTGGAGAGCGGACTGCAATCTCTCTGTTTTGAGACAGAGGCTAGGATACGTCCACTGCTGCTCTGACTCT
>NW_023210723.1:0-559 GCF_002007445.2 Ailuropoda melanoleuca
AAAAAAAAAAAAAAGTAGAGCTTGTACATAGCTTGGTTAAGAACAGGCAATTCACAAGAATGATGCAAGACCATCTGAATTAATATTCGCAACACTAACAAATCAGATTATTCTTTTGAAATACAAAGCCCTGCAAGAAGGGTGTCCTACATCATCAGCCCCTTGAGGAACTATGGATAAACACAAATAATTATATCCCTAGAGATAAAATACAACTGTCTGTCCCCCTGAGAGAGCCCTTGTTTTGATGTTCAAATAAAGGATGGGTGTTATTGGTATTTCAAAGGAAAACCTGCCCAGAAGCAGGACACAATAAAAACTGACATACAGATTAAAAAGATGATTAAATATTAATGAGGCCAAACCCACTTACAAATCAAATGCTAAAGAAAAGAGACATCTTTCTTCCCGAGAAAGTTGGTTTCACTCATCACATTCTATTACTTTATTTTTTTTTCAAAGATTTTATTTATTTATGTGGCAGACAACCAGCGAGAGAGGGAACACAAGCAGGGGGAGTGGGAGAGGAAAAAGCAGGCTCCCAGCAGAGGAGCCCGAT
>NW_023210724.1:0-559 GCF_002007445.2 Ailuropoda melanoleuca
AAAAAAAAAAGAAAAAAGAAAGGGTAACCCAGAGGAAAGCTAGACCTCTTGTGCTCTCTTTCCTTGGAGCAGCCTCCTTTGACCAGAACTGTCAGGGTCTCTGATGTCTCCTACATCCAAAGCTCTGACCATGCTCCGCCCCAAAGTGGAAAACAGCCAGGACCCCTGGACAATTCCTTGCCACACAGCCTGAGGATTGTTCCAGAAAAAGCTATCCTGACTTTGAACACACCCAACCTCTTGGAAAGGATACTCAGAAATAACTGGTTCACCATATGGAAGAAACTAACAAAAGAGAGCCCACAGTAGTGTGGAGTCTTGTTTGGAATGCTCAGCTCTCCCAGGATACCATGGAGATTGGCCATGCTGGTGGTGGTCTGCTGGTGTTACCATCATTACCTTTAACTAGAACCCCACATTTACTGAGTCATTGATGTGCTTCCTGTGAAAGGCCTGGGACTTTCCATCTGAGACCTGTTCTGAACCTCTGTTACTCAGCCTGCCAGGGGACCAACTGCAGCTTAAAAAACTTGTGAAGCCAACTCAGAGCCACTCCTCC